>NC_056524.1:87994160-88025576 GCF_019175285.1 Sceloporus undulatus | reverse complement strand
TATATATATATATATATCACAAAATTAATTGCTGTAGCTATACATAGCTGAGCATGCTTTATTTTCCACCTTCTTCATCTATTTTAATTCCTCTGCTTTGTGGCAACGCAGCAGTACATTGAAGAAGCTTTCATTGCTGTCACTTCAATTTTGCCATAAATCAACTGTATTCAGTATCAGTAACAAGACGAGTAGATCTGAAGAGAGAGGAAGAGAGCATAGTGATAAATAAAGCAGCCTTTCCCAAAAAGGAATCGTCTAGATGTGGCTGTGGATGCTGAAAGTTTTAGTGGAAAATACCAGATTGGGGGAGGCTAATGTAAAGTTTATACAAATAGAATGAAGCCCCAAAACATTCTCAGAATCTTACAAAGAGAGACTGCTCTGGGTTGTTGAAGTATCTCATGTTTTATTTACAAATGATGACAACTAACATTGATCTCACCAACAAGAATGCCAGTTTGTACTCAAAAGCAGCATTAATATAAAGGGGGAAGACATTTAAGTCTGCCTAAAGTAGTGGAGCCCACTGAAGCTGATGTAAGTAAATGTTTATCTTCATGGGGTAAAACTGTTCTTGGGTTATGTCACATCAGACTGCTAGTGGGGAATCAATGGATAAAACAACAACAGCCTCGAACTACTCTAACTGCTGTGATGTATGTTCTACATGCTAATAAAAGCAAGCCCATTCTCTGAATGCCAGTCATTATGAAGCAAAAACAACCCAACTAAAAGGTATTAAGGTCCCCTCCAGAAATGGTTTCAGCACGTTCTGCTTAAGCAACAGGAACCTCAAGGAGAGGTGGGAAGGCCAATGAGGATTGTCCTTGCTCAGTCACTACAGAATGATTGCTGTATTCATGAGAGTGACATGGAAAAACAGGGTGGAAGTAGTGGTGATGATGAATGGAAAGGAGTATCCTGAAAAAAGGCACAGTTGACTGGAATCCTGAAAAAGAGAACCCCACAGTCCAACATTTTGTTGCACATCTTTCTTGCAGAAAATTATGTCATGGTCAAAGAGAAAGGATTTTTGTCTGTGGCATGGTAGCGTTCTGTATATAATAGTATTGGCAGGTGAGAATCATTACACAGTGGGCCACAAACATTTTGCTTACTGAGGCAGAATGCGAAATGCCCCTTGAAAGACAGGAAAGTCCATGATACCTCTGAAGAAGTTACATCAGATGTTGCCATGGTGCCCTTCCCTCACACTCCAAGTTTCATAGTGCCCAAAGGCTAGTTAGCTATTTTTTAATTTAATTTTTTGCTAAAACATATATAACAATCCTGGTTAATAAAAATATAATAATCATAACACTTAAAAAAACACCGAAGCTTTCTTTCCTTGCACAACACCCCAGCCTGAGGCTTCCCTCTGCTTAATAATAGACCCAGTTGTCCTCTACATTTCAAAATAAATGACATAATACTCATTTTCACTGACACAATCTACAAGGCCAGTTGAAGTTAAGGAAGTAATGTACCTTACCAGATAAAGAAGCGGCAGAATGGAATATAAGAACAGTCAGTTCAATAGTGCTATGATGGAAAACCTAGTGACCCTCCCCCCCAAATTATCTAACTGCACCACTGGTCAGTATACAATATACAAAAAAAAAATTAGGACCAAGCCCTTGAAATGGATGCCTTACTCAGTTACAGGGCCTTAAATGCTCATTGAAAGGATTTGCATGACCTTTCATAAAACAGTCCTAGAGAAAAAAGTTATTTGAGATTCTTTTTAAGTACTGCACTGTTATCTTTGCTGCACCACTCTTGACAATCTACAATATGTATAAGAAATTGAAACTGGTTACAAAGATCTCTAAGTACACTGCTGTCTTTACTTCATAGCTTCCCACCATCTGTTCACCTGATATAAAACCTCCTGACACTCTATGCCAGACAAAGCTGTTTTTCATCTCTACATGCAGCCAACTGACATTAGGCACTGCAAAAATCTGGCTAGGTGAAGAAAAATATTCATAAGATGATTGGCTTAAATCTCCGTTGTTGGAGAAAATGATTTTTAATGCAGTGACAGCTGTCTTGTGTTGGCAGGTGTTCAGTTTGATGGCTTATCTTGGACCTGAACCATTTGCTTTATAGCTGGCTGAGGCATAACAAACAGAACCTTTTGATCTACGTATAGGCACACATATCATATAAAATGTATTTACTGCTCTTGGGAGATTTTTATTATTACTGTTTTGAAGGTGGCAGATTTTCTGAAAAAAACTTTTTCAATATCCATATGGTTTGCCTTCTTTCTTAAGACACATAAATCAGAATGACAAAGAAGTTGGAATACTGTCTTTCAAAATACTATTTCCATCTATGGCTCTGAGTGTTACTCATAGATTCATTTACATTTGTTTGCTGGGGAAACAAGGAAGCATACATAGAGCCTCTTTTTTTCTTTCAAAGGATTTTTTTTGTATTTCTTTAATAAAACATATAAGATTTGTTGAAAGTATTTGTAGATTAGATTTTGGGGTCAACCCATTTAAAGCCAGCTACCAATCCATGTAAGGCCAACATATAAATTCACAGTGTAAAATCTAAAACAAATGTAAAGTCATAAAACAACAGAAGAATACTCAATGTATCTTTATAAGAACATGTAATAACATTAATCCATAATCACATTATTTAAAGTAAGAATAATGCAACACCAGACCTACAGCTTGCTCCATAAATCTTGTAGTGCTAACATGGAGATGGGATGTGAGAGAGATCAAAACATATGTAACATTTCCCCTCACTTTCAGGGAGTTTGTTGTTGTTGTGTGTCTTTCAGGTCATTTTTGACTTACGGCAACCCTGTCATGGGGTTTTCTGGGATTGTGGGTGTGTGATTCACTCATGGTCACCCAGTGAGTTTCTATGGCTGAACAGGGAACTGAATCCTGGTCTCCAGTCATAGTCCAACACTCATACCACACTGGCTCCCTCTCCAGAAGGAGAGGGTCATAAAGATGCAACAAATTTTTATGACTTTATCCATTTTATCCTCTTTCTAGAACTTGGAAAATTACTTTTTTGGATGACACTATCCAGAATCCCTTAGCTAGCATGGGCAATGTGTAAGAAAGCAATTTTCTAAGTCCTGTTTCCAGGGAGCTCTAAAAGATCAAAGCTCTCATTATGTTATGATTAATGGGAATTTATTTTTGATTAGTGCAGGATTTTTGATGAAGTGATACCCTGACAACTCTGTTGTCTCCTAGTTAGTTTGGCCAGGAGGTTTCTAATCTAGGAAAAAGGAAAACGAATTAACATGAGAACTGAATATGTATGATGGCAACAACTTGCCATTAGGAGAAGGCAGCTTTCTTTACAACTGGTGTATCCATTGAGATTTTGACTGCTGTGAGGAATTGGATGCAAGGACAACTCTAGTGTCCCTCTTTCTCCAACTTTTTAAAAAGTCTAATATAATTCCCTTTTTCTTTGAAGATAAGCACAAATATGAGAAGAAACTAAAATCAGGTGGGAACTAGATATACTGTATATACTCATGTATAAGTCTGGAAATTTAGGTCAAAAAATTTATCTGAAAAAACTGACTCGACTTATCCATGGGTCAATGTAAGTATTGTATATTAACTCTTATTTAAAAGGGGAAAAAAGTATAATATGTGAAGCACTGACCCCCTCTACTCTCTCATCCATCCAGTCTTAAGAGTAAGCACAAAGAGTTATGTCTTCTGGAATTTTCTAAGTGCTTTGACATTGTTTTGCTTTGTTTCATCCTTTAGATCCTTTGTTCTATGCCCCTAAGTTTTACCCTTGACTTATCCATGGGTCATAGCAAAATCCATAATTTTAGCCTCAAAAGTTGCCCTCGACTTATACATGAAGTCGACTTATAGTTGAGTATATATGGTAACCCCCCCCCCCCCAAAATACGCTGGATATTTGTGGATGTGGCCACACTTCCTATTGGTTCTTACTGGAAGTCCTAAGTAGAGTTTCTTTAATTAGGACTACAACTGAGAATCTAGCTTTATTATTTCCTTCTTCTCCATGTGGGGAAGGAAAAGGTAAAGCCCTCTCAGTTGGCACTTCAAATACCAGTTTCATTCCCCCTTCCTGGGTGTTTCTGCCAAATCACCAGCCATTGCAGAAATGAGTTCAGTTCACCAAATCACCTTTTACATCATGAAAAGAAGGGATATGAATCATTTTTAAGGTAGTTGTACCACATGGCCATGATTACAATTTATCCATTCATCCCTCATGATGAAGGCTGGGTTTATGATGCCCAGAATGGAAAGTGGCAAAGTATCCAAGCAAAGCTGCTGTTCTGCTCGTTCATCCAGGGATTGCTCAGTCTACAAGGGGACAATTACAAAGATTCTGGGACTCTGTGTGTGTATATATATATATATATATTGAAATTGGTGTGCTTTTATTCAAAAAATCAAATTAACAACACTAGAGGTTTTCAGATCTTTTGACTCAGCCTGGAATCCTTCCGAGGTTATTAAAATGAGTAACCAGCTTGTTGGGGGCAGTTAGCTTACACTTTGTAAACCACTTGGGGAGTGCTTAAGTGCACTGATACAGGGATGTAGCCAGGATTTTGGGGAGGGGGGGGTCCAGACTAAGTGCCACCATTATAAAGGGGCTTGGGTGCGGCGGCACAGCGGCACACACCATTCATTTTATCTAACAGAAGGGGGAGTCCAAACCTCAAGGACCCCCCCCCCCCCTTGGCTATGTTCCTGACTGATAAGCAGTATAGAAATGTACTTGCTATTGCTACTTCACATGCAGAAAATCGACGATTTCAAGAGACATTTATCAAAAATAATTGGTGTAGGGAGGAATTAACCTGGAGATGGTTATGGTGACTCTCAGCAAAGCTTGAGGCATAGTTCTTGCATATATTAATGCTTCAATTGCAAGTAGGAACAATATACAAGACTGGCCCAAGACATTTTGTGGTGTAAGCTGAAAGACAATACAACTCCCCCCACCCCCGCCAGTTGTGGCTGGTGTGTCCTATGTCACTGGGATGGTTAATCTTGTCAGGGCTTTAATTTGAACTCTGAAAGAGCCATCCAAAACAGGTTCAGTACCTTGGTCAGCTCATTTAACTGCCTCCCAAAATGGGTTCAGTTCCTTTGACAGCCCTTTTAACATTATCTTAAAATCCAAATCAGATCTACTCTCTCATTGATACATCAGACACCAGCAATCACTGCCCTCCCTCATTTCATATAAAGAAGTTATCTAGACCAGCAGTTAAATCTTGTTTTGATACTCATCACAAGCTTTACTACACCAGTGAGGAGCAAGAAAGCCATGAGGCTGAAGGGCAGGGCACATAATATATTCTGATCTGACTTGACTTAAATATCTCCTGACACTCACCATTATGATACTTGATGGCTGCCCACTCAGATACTGCAATACAACAGCAATGGCACAAGTGTGCATTGCCTGAGCAGAGGAAATTAAGCATAAGCATGATTCTGGCTGGAGCGTGTGCCCCAAACTGATTTGCTTCTCTGCCTACTCATTTAGTCAGGGACTGTTGCCAACTTTCTTGTGAGAAGATAACTAGATAAAACAGCAAGCCAACCGAGGCCAGGCAAACTAAAGCAGACATTGCTTCTGCTGCAGGGGCAACACAGAAAGATGTAAACAGCCAGGATGCATGGTAGGAATATCATGGAAAGTTTCTGTTGCCCCTTCCAACATCTGCTGCCTAAGCCAGCTAGCTCACCCTACTTTATGGTACTCCTACTCCTGACTGTGTACTTCCTTTAAAAGCATTTCTTTTGTTTAGCCTTTTTTTATCCCTCACAACAGCTGTAATGGTGTTTTCAGCACAGGTCTAACAGTCAATCTTTCTTTTAAAAGTCATGTGTCATTCAAATGCCTGCTCAGTATATACACCCATTTAATTGCTTACAACAATAGTAGCTCAGCATGTAGAACCAATTAGCTGGTCAGAGAAAGAGCTACAGCTTCTGACTAATAATCATATGTAAAAAAAACATCATGACATGAACTTTCTGGCTATTTAAGACAGAGCACTGCCAAACCACATAGACCAAGGGAAAAATTGTACAGGCTGTTCTGCCTTTTAAGTGGTTACAATCTGATGTGCTACTGCACTGATATTTCTGTTTGCTTTGTAGTGGCAAAATGGTCCAGAAGCAGTAGAACAGCAGGAAATTGTTTGTCTGTGCTACTGTGTAAACAGAATAAATGCTTCTTCTGTTTTTACCACAGATCCGCCAGGGCTGGTCATACGTCTCTAGAGCCTACCTTTAAAATCTTACCCTCCTGGGAGCTTTATAAAGAATTTCTGCAACATGTTCACTCTTGGGAAGGGAGAGGCATTGGTGCTGTGGGGTTTCATAAAATTACTTTAGCTGTTTGGCTTTGGAGAGCTGTTGTAGGTTCATGTGTTCTTTATTGTCACTAAGGAAAATTTGTTCACCTGGGTATTTCTAGTTTGAGTGTTACATTTGTGACCTGTCTTTGTTCCAAGGATTTCAGATAATAGGCCTGGACCAATATTTTGCTGCCCACGGTGAAAACAAGATGATGCCCTTCCCATTCCATGTACAAAAGTTGATTGGACAGGAAGATGACTCTCTTTCTTCAACTCTGGTAATGGGGCAGGAGTGTCCACCACTGAACAAAGGGAAGGATACAAGAAACAAAGGCCTCTCCTTCAGCATCTTGCAGCATCTGTTGCAGAAGGCCTGTTGAGTTGTCTCTGTCACTTGCAAATACATTCTAGCCTTTGGCTTAAGAGAAAAGTGAAAATGCTTACAAATTCATTCATGAACCAAAAATATTCCTGCTCTTGTTTAAGAGATTCGTTATATATTTATGCAAAAATACTTCCCTTTGAATTCAGTAAGATGTTTCCAGTTAAGACTTCTTAGTATTGAAGCCCAAGGATATGACAATATGTTAAAATCAGTGTGGAGGTCCACCTATTCTTCATCTATTTTATATTCTTGAAATTACATTCCCTGTCTCCTGAGGTCACAGTTATAGCACTTTGCTTCAACTTTAACTGCCACACTTCCATGCTATGAGATCCTGGGATTTGAAGAAGTCTAGGGAAGCATGTTTAAAATCATCTGCCAGAGAGCTCTAGTGCCTCCCCAAACTACAAATCCCAGGATTCTGAGAGGTAGCTATGGCAATTAAAGTAGAATTAAAGTGCTATATTTGTGTTGTACGAAAGGGGCCCTGGTTTGGCAGGAAGGGATGTGGGATATAAATAATGATGATCACTATATCATAGGGTTTGTTTCTCAGACCATAGTGCATGCTTCTCAGCCTGTAGTCCACACACTGATAGCCAGTTATATAGTGAGCCTGGGGTGGGAATGTACACTTCTCAGTGATATTGTGTGTTTTCCAATAAGCATGATGGGCAACTACAGCAGGAGTGGGAGTCAGTTTTTCCCCTGTGCATCTCTGTGTGCATTGCCACTGAACTGGAAATGACATCATGCATCTGTGGCCATTTTTCAGGAACTGGGACAAAGAGAGGAACAACAAGAAAACCACTACACTGAGGGCCATTTTTGGGATGCTTAGGTGTGATGGGGGGGGGGGGGGGGGGGAATCACCAGAAAATATGCCAATTTATATTTTGAATCCCACTTTTGGTGGAATCTGGAGGCTTTGAGGCATTCCCAAGGGGCACAAAATTGGGGCTCTGTGGAATTAGCAGACCACACTTTCCCTATTGCTGCATTTGAGTCTAGTGGACTCCTATGTTTAGGATTAGTGTGGCCCACAGATAGTCTTGTCCCACACATGAAAAATTGACCCCTGTAAACTCTAGAAGTTGTCAGCCCCTGCACTATAAGTTACAGGAAGGAAACAGATAATCCCACCTTTAGCTTCAAATCATTTATATTTTACCAACTTTTTTTCTGATTTAGAAACTTGGCCAGAATTTTGTGATTCAAATAAATCTTGCTGACTGTTGATGTTAAATATAACACTTTCTCCAATTTTGGAAATTTGTGACAACATCATGTGAGACCACATTAAATAAAACCATTTTTCAATTATTGTAGCCCACTTTCAATTATCACTAAGCCTAAAAGTCCTCACAAATACACTCAGAATGTGTAAAATTTTATTTTATTTAATACATTATGGTATGGCAAAATTGTTTTAAATTAATGATATTCTAAAGAACTAATTTTGTCAATTATTTCATTGATTTATTTTGGCAAGAAACAGCATTATGGCACAATTTCAGCAAGCCCAACTCTGTTTTATTTCAGTAATAACTGGCGACAAGTCTTTTTAGGCAGGCTTTGAGTCGCTAAAATGTGTGTTGTGATAATTTGATGCCACCTTGTGGTGAGATAGTTATATTTCATTGTAACTCTAGTGAGCCTTTTCCCCATTTAAAACACATGCACATTTTTCTGGAGTGTCTGGAATTGTCTGTAATATAAACAGGTATGGGAATGTTTAGATATCTTTTTTTAAAAAAAAAAGCAGTTTGATTACAACATTTGGAACCCTCATAATTGCCCAATCCTGGCTTCAAAACATATCCGGCATTAGCCATGTTGGCCATATGGCAAAATATATCATCATAATCATCATCGTCATAATCAATCATCACCCCAAAAATCCACAAAACAGCAATAACTTGACAAAAATGCACATTATACATGTTGCAAGCTTTTGAAGCTCCACTGGCTTCTTCATCAGGGAAAGGTGGGAGTCCATAGCTAGTCACCAGAGCTTCCAGGCACCATTATGGCTTTTCTTGCCATTGCTGCTTTCTTGGCTGCTCTCTACATCAAGTGCAGAAGCAGGAGGATGTTTGTGAGCAACACAAACCCAATATGTGTTAGCTGAAATTCTAGAGTGGCAAACCACTCAGGAAGTTATCTGACACTACCCCCTCTCACACAGGTGGTAACAGCAATGGGAGAAGGAAGAACATGGCTCTGAGATGCCTATTCCTTGAATGCCTTGGTTGAGGGGAAGGGGAAGGTCCTCAGAGCCACCATTCCCTCCCACACCTCAGACCCAGGCATTCAAGAAATAGGCCACTTGTAGATGGCTGTTTTCTTCTCCTGCTGCTCCTGCTAATGACTATTTCTTTTCTTCCTCACCACTGCCACCTTGGTGTTAAGTACTCTGGTGGAGGAACAGGATTTTGGCCTTTATTATTTGACACAGAGCAACAGGTGGCATTCACTCATCACATGCACAAGTTGTTTGCAAAATATCCAAAGTCAAGTGAGTCAATTTGCATTTTATGCAGAAAATCCCACAAACACCTCTCTTTCTTGCCTCCTGTAGCAACAAATAAACAAACAAATAATAAACATTAAATATCTGTCAATATCCTATGAGGATTCAACAGATTCCTAAATGGTTATGCAGGACAGGGAGAATCAGCTGGTGCAGCTGGTCCTCCAGATCCCATCTGATCTTGAAAGCTAAGCAGGGTCAACTCTGGTTAGCACATTGATGGGAGACTGCCAAGGAATACTACTAGGTACTATAAACTATATTTCAGAGGAAGGAACTGGAAAAACCACCTCTGCCTGAGTTGACAGGCAGCCTGAAGGCACACTCAAACATGCATACACTGGGTCCCCCATTTTCCACCTATTGAAATCCCTTCATCTGTATAACCTTTGCAAGTACTTCTGTTGTGTCCTCTTTTGCATGTGGCCACCCCATTTTTTTTAACTTTTCATTCTGCCTGAACAGCAGAGCCAGCTCTATGCACGAATGACAGAACTCACTTGCATTTTCCCCCTAGGTAGCAGTGGATACTGTGCCCAGAGGCAAAGGGCAAGTGAGCAAGTGATGAGGGTGCAAAGAGCAGAAGGATCTCCTTGAGGTCATCTTGCTTAAGGGTCTCTCAAAACATGAAGCTGACACTGGTTGTCATGCTGCACAATCACCTTTAATGTTTTTGAACAGTTTTTGCCTGTTCCCCGAACTTAGAAAAGTTATTTTTCAACTATAGCTCCTAGGATCTCTTGTGGGATTCTAGGAGTTGTTGTCCAAAAAACTCCACAACTTATTTGCACAATCTCATGATCTGTTTATCGTTCATCATTTTTGCTTCATGTTTCCTGAAATAAATTAAATGAACCCAAGCAGGTGATGAAAACTGGTTGGGTTATTAAGTACCTGGTGATCTTTAATGGATTCAGGGCTCTGAATTGTACAGATTGACCTACAAAATTTCCCAGGAGAGAAAGAACATAGAGTTGTTTTCTCCCTTACTCTACATGGCATTGCATCAGCAATGGCTATACCTTGATTCTTTTAGATGTCACTGCAAAATCAATAACCGAGTTACTTGCAGGAAACAATTTGTTTGGCTGTGCTGAAAACATCTCCTTACTTTCCAGAGCTTGGAAAGTTACCTTTTTAAACTAGTACATCCTAATTCAGCTCAGAATAGCTCAATCAGTGTGGTGAATGGGGAATTCAAGGAGCTGTGCTCCCCTCAAAATTATTTTTCGCCAAGCTCTGTGTCAGAAAATGAAGTTTCAGCTTTGTGACTTTTGAATAAGAACTCTCTTATGTAAGCTTCTGGTTGAGTATTGTATATAGGAGCTCCATCATGCCACTATCCAGATGGCTATAACTGCCATGGCAGTTAAAGTGAAATCAAAGTGCTACAGTTGTATAGTATAAAATTGCTCTAAAAATCTAGAGGTATCTGTGAAGCTGTATAAAAAGTAATGACCACAGGAGGGCCACAGACACTCAGTTATTCTACAAAATATATTTTAAAAAAAGTTTCATGGAAATCCTTTGTCAGAGAACTAATCGCCTTTCATAGAGGGTAGATTAAATCCTTGCCAAAAGCAGCTATTTTTGTTTTGAAGTCTTCTGTTCAAGCTCTTCTTCCAACACCTTTTAAAATTGAAAGTGCCCTGTATAAGCAACAAAGGAGAGCATATTTCCCATACTGGCACCCTGGTAATAGCATGCTGTCTGGTATCTACATTACACAACTGTCCTGGTCACTGGCTTTAATTTAACTTCAAACTTTAGGATGGTGGTGTTTTAATGTAACTATCATGCACCAGATTGGAGAGAGTGAGTCCACCAGAACCACAGGGGATGTTCTCACTTAAGATTTGAAACGATTTAAAATACAACATTTTTAATAGATCCGATTCAAAATAACCCTGGTCTTATCCCGCGTTCCGAATCGCTTTTATTCTTCGTTCCCATCTGTTTTTTTAAATCGAAGTTTTTACCTGCAAGCGTTCCTACTTGGCATGAAATCGGTGTTTAAATAAATCGATTCTTCTCCTCCATACCGGAGCGTCAATCATAGTAACGGTCAGATGACGTAACGTTAATCCGGAATATTTTTGGAACGATGTATCATTTTGGCATCGTTTCCATGTCAGTGACCTTTGTGAATTGATGTAGTATTGGCGGGTTTTTTTTTCTCAAATGGACCATGAAGGCGCTTTAATGGCTCAAAGGTCCGCTTATGCTGCGTCTCCCCATAGACCTTTGACCTGAACGGCATAACCAGTGCTAGGAATCCTGGGAATGGTAGCTTATTAGGGCACCAGCACTCTCTCTGGCAGAGGAGGAGAAATGGCTCACAACACAACAGTTCCCATAATTCCTTATACTGACCAGGCAGGTTTAAGGGGTCTCACTGTATTTTTCTAGCAGTGGGTTGGGGAACTACCGATAAATAACGGTTGTGTTTTTTTCATAAATTAAAAAAGGTTCGTTACTTTATAATTACCTTGATGATGTATTATACACACACACACACACACACACCACACACTGGTTATGCATTATATAATATATATGATTATATATATATATACATTAATACATAACATGTGTGCAAAGCACACACACAAATATATATGTTGTATATATACCTATTATGTTGTGTTTTGGGGTGTATGGGGCAATTATATAGATATGCATGGTGTGTGTGTGAGTCTTCATATCTAATCGGTGCGTTCTTGTGTCTGGTCTGTCTGTTTTCTGTCTGTCTGTAAGTGTGTGTGTTGTTGTGTGTGTGTGGTGTGTGTGTTTGCCAACCGGATCAAGGAGGAGAAGGCAGGGGTTTCAGTGGGTAGAAGACTGTGTCTGCACCACAAGCCCCAGGGTTGGAAAACGGGATCAAGGAGGAGAAGGCAGGGGTTTCAGTGGGGTAGAGACTGTTCTGCATCCAAAGCCCAGGTTGGGAAAAAGGGACCAAGGAGGAGAAGGCAGTGGGTGTCAGTGGGTAAGACGTGTTCTGCATCCAAAGCCCGGGTTGGAAAAAGGATCAGGAGGAGAAGGCCGAGTGGGTTGTCAGTGGGGAGAGACTGTTCCTGCATCCAAAGCCCAGGGTTGGAAAAAGGATCAAGGAGGAGAAGGCAGTGGAACAGGGGAGAGACGGGGCGCACCAAAGCCAGGGGGAAACGGGACAAGGAGAGAAGGCGGTGGGTTGTCAGGGTAAGACGCGTACCAAAAGCCCAGGGGGAAAAAGGACAAGGAGAGAAGGCGTGTGGGTCAAGTGGGTAGAGACTGCGCCCAAAGCCCAGGGTTGGAAAAGGGATCAAGGAGGAGAAGGGCGGTGGGGTTCAGTGGGTAGAGACCTGTTCGGGCATCCAAACGCCAGGTTGGAAAAGCGGATCAAGGAGGAGAAGGCGGTGGGTTTCACGTGGGAGAGACGGTTCCGCATCCAAAGCCCAGGGTTGGAAAACGGGATCAAGGAGGAGAAGGCGGGAGGGGTTGCAGGGGGTAGAGACTGGTTCTGCCCAATCCCAAAGCCCAGGGGGTAGGAAAAAGGGAGCAAGGAGGAGAAGGCGGTGGGTTTCAGTGGGGAGAGACTGGTTCTGCACCAAAGCCCAGGGTTGGAAAACGGGAGCAAGGAGGAGAAGGCGGGGGGTTTCAGTGGGTAGAGACTGTTCCTGCATCCAAAGCCCAGGGGTGGGAAAACCGGGATCCAAGGAGGAGAAGGCAGGTGGGTTCCGTGGGTAAGACTGTGCTGCAGCCAAAAGCCAGGGTTGGAAAAAAAGGATCAAGGAGGCGCAGACGGTGGGTTTCAGTGGTAGAAGCGACTGGTTCGGCATCCAAAGCCAGGTTGGAAACGGGCATCAAGGAGGAGACGGCCGATGGGTGTTCAGTGGGGGTAGCAGACGTGTCTGCCTCCAAAGGCTCAGGGTTGGCAAAACGGGATCCCAAGGAGGAGACAGGCAGTGGGTTGCAGTGGGTAGACGACTGTTCTGCATCCGAAAGCCCAGGGTTGGCAACGAAAAGGATCCAGGAGGAGAAGGGCGCAAGTGGGTTTCAGTGGGGTACGAGCCTGTTCTGCGCAATCCACAGCCCCAGGGTTGGGAAAAAGGGATCAAGGAGGAGAAGGCAGTGGGGTTTCAGTGGGTAGAGACTGTTCTGCATCCAAAGCCTAGGGTTGGAAAAAGGGATCAAGGAGGAAAAGGCAGTGGGTTTCCAGTGGGTAGAGACTGGTTCTGCATCCAAAGCCCAGGGTTGAAAAAGGTCAAGAGGAGAAGGCGTGGGTTTCAGTGGGTAGAGACTGTTCGGCATCCAAAGCCCGGGTTGGAAAGGGATCAAGGAGGAGAAGGCGGTGGTTTTAGTGGGTAGAGACTGTTCTGCATCCAAAGCCCAGGGTTGAAAAACGGATCAAGGAGGAGAAGGCGGTGGGTTTCAGTGGGTAGAGACGGCTTCTGCATCCAAAGCCCAGGGTTGGAAAACGGGATCAAGGAGGAGAAGGCAGTGGGTTTTAGTGGTAAGAACTGTCTGCATCCAAAGCTCAGGGTTGGAACGGGATCAGAGGAGAAGGCGTGGGTTCAGTGGGTAGAGACTGTGCTGCATCGCAAAGCCAGGGTTGGAAACGGGATCAAGGAGGAGGAAGGCAGTGGGTTTCCATGGGTAGAGACTGTTCTGCATCCAAAGCCAGGGTTTGGAAAAAGGATCAAGGAGGAGAAGGCGGTGGGTTTCATGTGGGTAGAGACTGTTTCTGCATCCAAAGCCAGGGTTGGAAAACGGGATCAAGGAGGAGAAGGGCGGTGGGTGTCAGTGGTAGAGACTGTGCTGGCATCCAAAGCCCGGGGTTTGGAAAACGGGATCAAGAGAGAAAGGCGTGGGGTTTGCAGTGGGTAGAGACGGTTCTGCATCCAAAGCCAGGGTTTGGAAAACGGGATCAAGGAGGAGAAAGCGGTGGGTTTCAGTGGGTAGAGACTGTTCTGCATCCAAGCCAGGGTTGGAAAACGGGATCAAGGAGGAGAAGGCATGGGTTTTCAGTGGGTAAGAGACTGTCTCGCATCAAAGCCAGGGTTTGGAAACAAGGGATCAAGGAGGAGAAGGCAGTGGGTTTCAGTGGGTGAGACTGTTCTGCACCAAAGCCGGGTTGGAAAAGGATCAGAGGAGAAGGCAGTGGGTCGTGGGTAGAGACGGTTCTGCATCAAAGCCCAGGGTTGAAAAAGGGATCAAGGAGGAGAAGGCAGTGGTGTTCAGTGGTAGAGACTGTTTCTGGCATCCAAGCCCAGGTTGGAAAACGGGATCAAGGAGGAGAAGGCGAGTGGGTGTTCAGTGGGTAGAGACTGTGTCGGGCATCCAAAGCCCGGGTTTGGAAAAACGGGATCAAGGAGGAGAAGGGCGTGGGTTTTCAGTGGGTAGAGACTGGTTCTGCATCCAAAGCCCAGGGTTGGAAAAAGGGATCAGGAGGAGAAGGCGGTGGGTTTTCAGTGGGTAGAGACTGTTCTGATCCAAAGCCAGGGTTGGAAAACGGGATCAAGGAGGAGAAGGCGGGGGGTTTTCAGTGGGTAGAGACTGTTCTGCATCCAAAGCCCAGGTTGGAAAACGGGATCAAGGAAGGAGAAGGCAGTGGGTTTTCAGTGGGTAGAGACTGTTCTGCATCCAAGCCCAGGGTGTGAAACGGGATCAAGGAGGAGAAGGCGGGGGTTTCAGTGGAGAGACTGTCTGCATCCAAAGCCCAGGGTTGGAAAACGGGATCAAGGAGAGAAGGCAGGGGGTTTTCAGTGGGTAGAGACTGTTCTGCATCCAAAGCCCAGGGTTGGAAAAAGGGATCAAGGAGGAGAAGGCGGTGGGTTTTCAAGTGGGTAGAGACTGTTCCTGCATCCAAAGCCCAGGGTTGGAAAACGGGATCAAGGAGGAGAAGGCGGTGGTTTCAGTGGGTAGAGACGGTTCTGCATCCAAAGCCAGGTTTGGAAAACGGGATCAGGGGAGGAGAAGGCAGTGGGTTTCAGTGGGTAGAGACTGTTCTTGCATCCAAAGCCAGGGTTGGAAAACGGGATCAGGAGGAGAAGCGTGGGTTTCAGTGGGTAGAGACTGTTCGGCATTCCAAAGCCAGGGTTGGAAACGGGATCAAGGAGGAAGGCGAAGGCAGTTGGGTTTCAGTGGGTAGAGGACTGTTACTGCATCCAAAGCCCGGGTTGGAAGAAAACGGGATCAAGGAGGAGAAGGCAGTGGGGTCAGTGGTGCAGTGGGTAGGGAGACTGTTCTGCATCCAAAGCCAGGGTTGGCAAAAAGGGATCAAGGAGGCGACGAGGGGCAGTGGGTTGTCGGGTAGGACTGTTCTGCATCCAAAGCCCCAGGGTTGGAAAACGGGATCACGGGGGAGAAGGCAGTGTGGTTCCAGTGGGGGAGAGACGTTCTGCATCCCAAAGCCCAGGGTTCGGAAAACGGGATCAAGGAGGAGGAAGGCAGTGGGTTCAGGGTAGAGACTGTCCCGCATCCAAAGCCCGGGTTGGAAAAAGGGATCAAGGAGGAGAAGGCAGTGGGTTTCAGTGGGTAGAGACTGTTCCTGCAGCCAAAAGCCCAGGGTTGGAAAAGGGTCAAGGGGAGAAGGCAGTGGGTTTAGTGGGGGTAGACGAGTTCCGCACTCCAAAGCCCAGGGTGGGGAAAACGGGATCACGGAGGAGAAGGCAGTGGGTTGCAGTGGGTAGAGACTGTTCTCCGCATCACAAGCCCAGGGTTGGAAACGGGATCAAGGAGGAGAAGGCAGGGGGTTTCAGTGGGTAGAGACTGCTTCCGCATCCAAAGCCCAGGGGTTGGGAAACGGGATCAGGGGAGGAAGGCAGTGGGTGTTCAGTGGGTAGAGACTGTCCGCATCCAGAAGCCCGGGTTGGAAAAAACGGGGATCAAGGAGGAAGAAGGCCGTGGGGTTTCAGGGGGGTAGAGACTGTTCCGCATCCAAAGCCCAGGGTTGGAAAACGGGAATAGGAGAGAAGGCAGGGGTTTCAGTGGGTAGGCCGGTTCTGAGGCTCCAAAGCCCCAGGGTTGGAAAACGGGATCAAGGAGAGGAGAAGGCAGTGGGTTTCAGTGGGGTCAGAGACGGATAGGGGGACTGTTCTGCATCCCAAAGCCCAGGGTGGAAAAAGGGCTCAGGAGGAGAAGGCAGAGTGGGTTTCCAGTGGGTAGAGACTGTCTGCATCCAAAGCGCCAGGGTTGGAAAACGGGCTCAAGGAGGCGAAGGCAGTGGGTGTTCAGTGGAGTCGAGGACCGGTTCTGCATCAAAAGCCCCAGGGGTTGGAAAGAAAAACAGGACACGGAGGAGAAGGCAGCCAGTTTAAGTGGGATAGAGGAAGGACAGGAAAAGGGGAAAAGAGAACGATCCCAGCGGCCAAGAGGCTGCGACCTCAGAGAGGGAGAGAAGTGGAAAGCGCAAATAACGCAAGAGAGACAGTCCCAAGACAGGCGCCAGAGAGGCCAGAGATCAAGAAGGCGGCTGCTGGAAAAGCAGGGAGGGCGCCACTCGTTCCAAAGATTCTTTTCCAGGGTTGGAGGAGAAGGCAGATCCATTGGAGAAAGGGAGAGAGAAAGGCTCTAATCCCCCCCCCCTCATTGATCAAAGCCCTTCCCGGCTGGGTGAGATCAGAGCCCAACGCGGCAGGGAATGCCTCTTGGAGAGGAGGTCCCTTCCGGCCTCTCCTCCGTTAGAATGGGCTCTCCCCACACAGAGGGGAGGTTGCAATCCACGGGGAAGCCTTGTAGTCCTTTGGCAGATGCAGGCGCTTAAAGCGCTGAAGAGATTAAGCGCCTGTAAAACATAAAAAAAAAATAAAAATATCCTATATCTTATGGAAAGACCGCACAGCGGACAAAGGGGTAGGGAAGCAAAACTGGCGACAGCCACGACGGATGGGACAAGAAAGGGCAACGCTCCCCAAGGCCAGCCCCATCGCATTCTGCTCCTCCCATCCATCTAAACACCGATTTCAAGGCTGTCGTTCCTATTTAAAGATCGTTCCTAACTCGAATCAAGGAAAAACGTAGGTCAGCCAGTATTTTTGTTAACGCCGTTAACTGACGAACTACCGATTCAAAATTTTATCCGCCTACGATTCGATTGTAGTGGGGACGATTGCGGGGTTCTCTAGAACCGTTTTAGGTTAAATCGGATTCCGAAATAGGAAACGCCACTCCTTGGATTCGATTCAGAACGCGGGGTTTCACCTAGTGGGAACACCCCTTGGTTGTAGAAGCCACTCAGAAGAAAATCTACAATACAGGTATTTCTGCAGCATTGCCACCAAACAGTTATAAACATTTCTCCCAATTTCAGTTATTGTATTCTGCAGCAGTGTTGCTCAAACCGGGGTCCTGGATAGTGCCAGTCTGAGACCATCAACAATTTTGGTCCCTGGAGAGTTTCAAAGAAGAAAAACAAATTGTGTAGCCAATGAACGCACATATATTGTACCAGTCCCTGGAACAATGGGGAAAGAATTACTAAATCTGCTCCTCCACATCATATAGCTTGGGAAGCAGTGGGCTACAGGGATGTAAGATCTAAAACACAACAACAACAACAAACAGAAACCTGTTGCTTTTTGCACTGTGGTACTTTTGCTGTCCCCAAGCAAGTAACACACTGGGACAAAAAATAAAACAAAAATCCAACCCCAGCAATTTTTCAGCAACTCTAAATGAAGCAAAGCAAAGGTGATGTGATTATCAGCAGTAATTAAAATTTCTGCCTGGGCAACACTGAAACAGGAAATACTTCACAAGGAAGAGACACATGACAGTGACAACTCGAACCCAGTCCACAATACAGTGATTTGCCCAGCAAGTCAGAAAATATCCCACAATCATTCAATGCAAGAAGTATTTTTTTAAAAGAGGGTTAATATCTTGGTATAGTCCGGGTGTGTGTGGAGAGAGAGAGCATGCGTGTGTGTTGTGTGTGGGTGTATTACTGGCAGCCCGCCTCATTTTGTTGTTTATATTATGATCTTATTGTGTAATTTAGTAGTATTCAAAGATATAGCCGTATTAGTCTGGATCAGAAGTGATCTTGTATCACATTTGAGATAAACGGGCTAGTCAGTTAGTCTCAAGGTGGTACAAGATCCCTTGCTTAGCAGTTTATGATGCCAATAATTTAATATGATCCTGTGATATTTCTGAAAGGCTCAAAAATAAAACATTAAGGGGCCAGAATGACATAATTTGAGAGATGTATTGCAAGCCAATATATGGTTAATCTCACTTTACTCACGGTATGCTTTCAGGAAAGAAGGTGCAGGGAGTTGCCTGGGAGCACATTCCACTGAAAAGTTACTTTTGAAATGGTATAAATAGGATTGCACTGTCAGGTTTTATTTTTCCTATTTAAAGAAAGTAAGGCGGGTTAACAGCCACCCGTTGGGCAGCTGCACCCGCCCCCCTTCTCCTCGCTGTATCGGGCGCCTCAGCTGCCAGACCGGCAGCCTCCGAGGTCCCGATCGCGCTTCCTGTGGCTTGGAAAGGGGTGTCCTGGGGCTTCACGCCCCAAGGACACCTGGCGACAGGGGGAGGAGGAGAAGGGGCCACTGGCCCCTTTCTCCTCTGCGTCACTGAGTTGCAGCCATGTAAAGGCTGCGCCCAGCGACGCAAACCCCAGAAGGAGCTCCGTTTCGGAGCTCCTTCTACGCCGTGGAAAGGTAGCACCCTCACGCGGCACAAAGACGTCATGTCCACGCCGCCTCATTTGGAGGAGGTGTGTCGTGACGTCATAATGGCGGCGGCCGTGGGAACGGCCACCGTCATTTGTACGGGCTCAGTCCTGCTATGGTTAGGGGCGTCTTGAAGAGACGCCCCTTTCTAACCCTAGCACGGACTGAGTCCGTCTAGGCTGCCTGTCTGTAACGGGCCTTATTGAACTAAATGAGACTCTTAACAATGCATATAAGACTGTATTATCAGTGTATAATGAAATCAGCTTTTACCACTGTGTTGGACTACAGTTCCACACCCGCCATGGAGACAACATCGATAGGATTTGCCCCACAGGGAATGCTGGTGTGACTGCAGTTGATGGGATTTGAAGTCCAAGAAATCTAGAAAGTACGATTGGAGAAATGTTTACCAAATCTTATCTGGCCTTTCCATCAATCAAACATGACAGCTAAGAAGCAGAGTTTGGAATGTTATTTTTAAAAGTAACTATTGGTATACTTTCTATAAGTTGACCCATGTATAAGTCAAGGGCAAGTTTGGGGGACCAAAATTAGGCTATTGATATGACCTTTGGATAAGTTGAGGGTAAAACTCATGTAACAAAAGATGTAAGGACAAATCAAAGGAAAACAATACCAAATAACTTACAAAAGCCAGCAGACATCTCACCCTAAAATCTGGATGAATGAGAGAGAAACTATGATAATCGTGGCTGTGCAATGTGTGAGGGAGGCAACCAGGTACGGGGAACTAAAAAGCTTAGGGCTCCACTTAAATAACTCTGTTTACTTCATTTGAATTCAAGCCTAATCACGAGGCAGCTGGGTCCTACCACAAGGATTTGCTGCCAAAGCTGCCAGGCGAGTACAACCGGCTGCAGCCCAGGTCCCAGTTGAGCTCCGGCGGCCTTATTTCGAAGCCGGGAGCTTTTGGCTTGGAAAATGGCCACTGGAGCTCACCTGAGACTGGGCTGCAGCCGGGGCAGACTCACCAGCTGCTTTGGTGGCAAAATCCTTGTGGTAGGACCCAGCTACCTACTGATTTAGGCTTGAATTCAGATAGCCAGGATATTTAAGCGGCAATAAGTTCCTAAGAAAATGCACACATGTCAAAAGATTAAAAGATAAAGCAGAGAAAATGGCAACTATGTCAGCAGTGCCCTCAACTTTAATAAACAATATTGCTGATTTTAACCCATAAAAGCTGACAAACATGCACAAATAACTTATTCAAATCTTTCAAAGCCCGATTCCTCTCAATACTCTTTGAGGGGAAGCACCAAAGAAAGTCATGCCACTGCCACCATTTCCCTCCCAGGGTTTCAAAGAGGTCAGACTACTTTGACCACATGGTGAGAAGTGACGACTCATGAGAAAAGACAATAATGTTAGGAAAGATGGAGAGCAGTGTCCTGGAAAAATAAGAAAACTGCTCTTTAGCTCCCCAAGTGGCCAATTCAGATCCGCAACTGTGACATTCTGAGAAAAATAGAAAAGACACTAGAAAGCCATCCTTCCAGCTGAAGCAGTAGGCACAATAGACCCTTCTACCCTCTCAGCCCAGATTGTGTCAGCATAGAAATTCAGTATAAATAACAGGCAGACAACCTTTTCCCATTGAATTAGTGTTAAAAAGTAGTGAATTAAGGCCATGGCTGTTGCAGAAAAACAATTCATTCCGGCTTCTTACAGTAAAAATTAATTAGTTCCACTGTAACCCATTAATAATTTTTTTCTTTTAATTTTTTCTAAGACGATGAAAGTTGCTAAAGGAATTGTAGTAAATAATACACAAGAGAAAATGGAGGGGTGGCCTTCCCTCAGCTGATGGAAATGGATGAGTTACATTGCCACAGCAAGGATGATGGCAAATTGGAACCAGTCTTTGATTCCCATTTTTGATTCCTCTGTTCTAGTGGAGAGAAAATGGCAAGGTCACTCTTGGTCTCCTTCTCTGCCTGCTTGGATAGAAATATAAAAGAACTAAAACCACTGTGGGTGTTATGCTATAACAGAGAAGAATTATGCTTCTTTTTATTATCTAAGCCTGACAGAAATGAACAATGAAAAATGGAAACATATTTTATCCTCATGTGCCTTGTAAGTTATTCTGGATTTGACATATACTTCTGGGTGTACCTCTGGGAAAATACACACAGTATTCCATTCTTGCACATCAAGAGGTTATTGGTGCTCCTGCATTTGTACTTTGGGGCCTTTAATGCCTATAAATTACTGCCCTATAAGAGGCAATGTGTATGCTGCTATTGCCTTGTCTATGTGTTGTCATATGTGCATGCACTGTACAAGAAAAAAAAAATCCAAACAGGGAAATATCCCAGCAGAGCTCCAGTATGGTAAACCAGCAACAAAATAGCAAATGAGATACAGGTTTTATTCTTCCATACTAGCCCATTTCTTTGCAATGCCATCTCTGTTCTGTCATTTGCAAGGAGACTTCTGGCGGACTTGTATCCAGGTGGCTGCATTCTAGTATTTCTAGATGTTACCATTAACATAAAGCCAGCATAGTGTAGTGGTTGGAAGCTGGACTAGGACTCTGAGAAATCAAGTCTGAACAATTGAAGCGGCAGAAACCCACTGAGTTACCTTGGGCAAGACACCTCTCTCAGCCTTAAAGGACAGTAATGGCAAATCTCCTCTGAAGAAATCTTACCACGTAAACCCTAGGGGGTAATCACAAACTGGAGTTGACTTGGAGGCATAAATGTCAATAAATTTGGTACCGATAGTATTTCGTACCTATCTTTAATTTCACTTCCAGTAATGTGAGAAAGCAATGCCTAACAACCTTAAAGGTTGTAGTGTAGAAACAGTCACAGTGAAAACATGGTTTGATGCAAATTGGGCCAACCTTACACATTTCAGTGTACATGATCCCCTGGCTGCTGAATAGGTGAAGTATGAGGGTGATCCCAGGGTCAGAATACTAAAAGAGAAGGGAGTTCAGACAGATGGGAGTTCTCAAAAGGGAGATACTGAAGGCACAATTTCAAACAGTTCCGTGAGAAAGAAAATGGGAGGTGTCTCAAGAACCAGTGGATGGACTAAGGAACTTCAACTGAGCTAAGTTTGAAACGGAACATTATGGGGGAAATCATGAAAAAGGAATTCAAAGAAATAGCAGGCTTTGTAGGGGTAAAATCAGAAAAGCAAGTGCAGAATGAACTGAGGCTTGTTAGAGAGTTTAAGAATAATAAAAGGGCTTTTTGGATAGGTCCGCAGCAAAGGAAGAAGGAACGGTAGGGCCCACTGCGTGGAGAGATGGCAAAATGCTAACAGAAGCAGAGAAAAGGCAGATTACCACCTTTCTTTGCCTCAGTCTTCTCAGAAAAGGCAAGGGTGCTCAACCTGAGGATAATGGAGCAGAGGACGAAAGGGGAATTTCAGCACACAATAAGTAAAGCGCTAGTACAGGAATACCTGTTAACTAAAGAATTTAAGTCCTCCGGGACCAGATGAGCTACATCCAAGGGTATTAAAGAACTGGCCAATGTAATATCGGAGCCATTGGCAATCATATTTGAAAACTCCGGAGGAACAGGAGAAGTCCCAGACTGAAGGAGGGCAAACGTTGTCCCCATCTTCAAAAGGGGAAAAAAGAGGACCCAACAATATCGTCCAGTTAGTCTGACATCAGTACTAGGAAAGATTCTAGAGCAGATCATTAAACAGAGGGCTGTGAACATCTTAGAAGGGAATGTCAATCACAAAAAGTCAACACGGGTTTCAGAGAAACAAGTCATGCCAGACAAATCTGATCTCTTGCTTTGATAAAATTACCAGCTTGTGAGATGAAGGGAATGCTGTGGATATATATATCTTGATTTCAGCAAGGCCTTTGACAAGGTTTCCCATGACAATCTGCCAAACAAGTTTGTAAAATGTGGCGAGACAAGGCAACTGTTACATGGATTAGTAATTGGTTGACTGGCCGAAGCCAAAGGGTGCTCAGCAATGGCACCTTCATCCTGGAGAGAAGTGACCAGTGGGGTCCCACAGGGCTTCTGCCTGGGGCCAGTGTTATCAACATCTTTACAAGACTTGGATGACAGAAGGGGGGGCTACTTACAAATTTGCAGATGACACCAATTAGGAGGAATAGCTAATATCAGGAGGACAGGATCAAAATCAAAATGACCTGAATAGACTAGAAAGCTGGCAAAGCTAACAAAATGAAATTCAACACACGGAGAAATGTAAGGTACTGCACTTAGGGCGGAAAAGAAATGCACAGATATAGGATGGGGGACACCTGGCTGGACGAGACTACATGTGAAAGGGATCTAGGAGTCAAGTAGACCACAAGTTGAACATGAGTCAACTGTGATGTGGGCAGCTTAAAAGGCCAATGCGATTTTAGGCTGCATCAAAGAAGTATAGTGTCTAGATCAAGGAGGTAATAGTTCCATTCTATTCTGCTCTGGTCAGACCCCACCTGGAATATTGGGTCCAGTCTGGGCACCACAGTTCAAAAAGGACATTAGAAAGCTGGGAGCGTGTCCAAAGAAGGCGACTAAAATGGTGACGGTTCCTGGAAACCATGCCTATGAGGAACGCTTGGGGAGCTGGGGGTGTTAGCCTGGAGAAAAGAGGTTAAGAGGTGATATGATAGCCTGTGTAAATATTTGAGAGGAGTCATATTGAGAGGGAGCACGCTTGTTTTCTGCTGCTCCAGAGAAACAGGACCCGGAACAATGGATGCAAGCTACAGGAAAAAGAGATTCCACCTCAATATTAGGAGGAACCCTGACAGTAAGGGCTGTTCGACAGTGGAAAACACTCCCTGGAGTTTGGTGGAGTCCCTCCTTGTAGGTCTTTAGACAGAGGCTGGATGGCCAGCTGTTGGGGATGCTTTGATTGAGATTTCCTGCATGGCAGGGGTTGGACTGGATGGCCCTTGTGGTGGCTTCAACTCTAACAATTTCTAAAATATGCGAGGATTTCCACTGAAAAGGATTGTTCAGGGAAGTGTGAGCTGACATGGCAGCTCTGGGGTTGAGGCAAGCACATACATCAGTGGGTGGTGGTTGTTGGAACATAGATTTAATGAAAGTTTTGGAAATTAAAAAGGCTATATCCACTTTTCTGTGGAAAAAGGATGAATACAGTCTGATTGTTCAAAAGAGTGCTGAGTTCTGGGCTCAGCACCTTTTTGGAAAGGTATTTCTTGTTGAGCCTGCAAGTGTTACTCCTGCAAAAAAGAAACTTGTTTTTCCTACTCTGAGTGTTTACAGTCCCGCTTCAACATAAACTGGAAGGAAATCTAATATTAGCATTTTCTCTAATATTAGCATTTCCCAGCAAGTTCTTTTTTTGTCCCAGAAGGCATGCCATGATGGCTCCCTGATGGAGTAAGAAGGGCTTGGAGCATGCATACAGGCTGACATTTAGTGCCGGTCTGTTGAACCCCTGACTTGAGAATGAAAAAAAAAATCTCTTTCTAAAAGAAAGGCCAACAGGCCTTTCCAACTTAATTACCCTCCCCAGATTTGGAGATATCTGTCCTCTCATCTGTCTATTTTTCACCGCCTATCTTTCTGCCAATCTTTTTTTTTGTTTAATGTCTTTAATGTCTTTAATGTTTTTATACTATTATTGTTTAATTCTGTTTTACTACTGGGAATGGGGAGGGTAGGTCTAGGGTTTTATTTTTTTAAACTCTATTGTAATTTGATGTATTTTATTGTTGTAACCTGCCTGGATTCTTCATGATTGGGCGGGCGAGAAATAAATCTTTATTATTATTATAAATTCTGGAAAGAGGACAAAAGAGTCAGCTGCTAACATTTTAAAAAATTGTGTCTCTCAGTGTGTCTATACATCTCTAGGTTTGATGTCTAAAGTTATCCAAGTAGGAGGGAAATGGCAAGAGAAGGAAGCTGCAGGTGGTAAAAATGTTGAAAGTCCACCTCTTGCCACCCTGCTGCATGTCACCACAATGTAATGACATAACAAAAGGGGGACATCAGGATCTGTTCACAGTGACACACAGCATTTGGATCACTGTAATATGAGTCCGAGACAGATGGGCCAAAAGCGGTGTGCCGCCGCTGATACTACAGCTCCAGAACCCTAGCACCTCATGGCGGTGGTCTAATGGCGGCCTCATGTCCATATGGGAGCCGATATCTTGACATAAGCAATGTGCAGCATACAGACATTGCTGTGCGTCACTTACGTTATTGGCACGCCAATGGCGGACTTGTGAGGTGCACTGGGTGCCTTAGAAAGAACCTGATTTTCACAGGTTCTTTTTACTCCGGAGGGACACTGTGTAGTTTGGCTGCTGCGGTGTCCCTCCAGAGTTAAAACGGGAGCCTCCAGTCCACTGTTTTCGGGCGGTCTGTCAAGCCCCATGGTTTACTTGGGGCTGCCTTTGAAGAATCTTATATCAGATGAGGTTTCCAAAGGAAATTTCCAATAGGGATGATTCCAAAGAACTGCAGCCAAATTGTTATCTAGAGGGAGCACACAACTTCCTTATTGCAACAGCTCCAGTGGCTCTCAGTTCGCTTTCATGCACAATCTAAAGGGCTGGTTATAACCTACAGAGCTCTGAAAGACTGTATTCTCCCCTCTGAGCAAGTCTGTGGTTTGAGGCCTTTCTCTCTGTCTCACTGTTGGAACACAGAAGAGGGTGCCTGCTCCCAGGCTCTGGAACTCTTTCTATAGAGAGGTTAAAGTGGTGCCTTCCTCGCTATCTTTCCATAGGCAGGTGAGGACCAAAACATGGCAGCCCTATAGGGGTTGACTGCTCAAAGGAAAAGGCCTTTTAGAATGTACTACAGTATATTGTTTATTCTTTATTTCCCTTTTATTGGCCACACTTTTAATTGCTTTTAATTCTATTGTCAGTTTAATTATATTTTTAACTTTGGTATGATGGAAGTTTTTTAGCTTTCTGTTTTAACTTTAGTAAGTTGTCTTGAGCCCCATACTGGGAAGTGTTGAGATACAAAAACAACAGAAAATTTTGCTGAATTGTGTGTGTGTGTGTGTTTTGACTTCAAGTAGTTTTTGACTTATGGTGACTCTAAGGCGAATCAATCACAAGGTTTTCTTGGCATGTTTCTTCAGAGGGAGTTTGCCATTGCCACCCTCTGGGGCTGAGAGAATGTGACTTGCCCAAAGTCAACCACTGGATTTTATTCATTCTCAAAGAGACATGCACACTCACCACTTCAATACTGCCTATCAAGAGGTTATTAACTTCTGTCTTCCAGCTCAATAAGACAAATGCTTTCCTGCACTAATGTTTCTGCATAGTGCCTCTCTGCAAAATGCATCAAAGCACAATAGAACTGACTGATCAAAAAGATATGAACAATCCCTCTGTTGCATCTGATTCTTAAAAGTCCATGCAACAAGGAACACCTTCCAGAGTTTAGCTGTACTTAATGCATACAACTGCTGCTGTGTATATCATTTATTGTCACAAAAATCATTCCTCCAAATGCAAAAGCTCTCTTGAGACCAAGAGAAATTGTATCACATGTGAAGAGAATTTCTCAGTCTTGCTCAGTCTATAAGAATGAAACAGTAAAGGATATATATACAACTTTCTTGTTGTCAATTGGCTTCAAGCTGGCTTTGACGTATAGTGACACTGTAAATAAGAGATCATCGACATCCCTGTTCAGGTCTTGTAGACCCAGGGCTGTGACTCCCTTGATTGAGTCAATCCACCTGTATCCTACTGCCTTCAGCTTTACTGAGCATTACCGTCTTTTTAATGAGCCATGCCATCTCATAGAGAGCCTGTGTTGTGTAGTGGTTTGAGTGCTGGATCTTGGTTTTAGAGACTGGGATTCAAATCTCCATCCAGCCATGAAAACCCACTGGGTGACTCTAGGCAATTCATACTGTCTTAGCCTCAGAGGTAAACCCACTCTGAACAAATCTTGCCAAGAAAACCCGATAATAAGTTTGCCTTAGTGTTTCTTAAGTCAGAAATGACTTGAAGGCACACAGCAACAGCATGTCTTCTCATGATATGGCCAAAATATGATAGTCTTGGCTTGCATAAATAACCTAAAGTCACCAGATCCATCTTATCTTGGAAGCTAAGTAGGGTCAGGTCTGATTAGTATTTTGATGGGAAACTGGCAACAAATTGCAGGTGCTGTAGGGTATGTTTCAGAGGAAGGAAGTAGGAAAGCTACCTTGGAATATTCCTTGCCTAAGAAAACCCTATGAAATTTATGCAGTTACAATAAGTCAATAGGTGACTTGAAAGCACAAGCACACACACACACACACACACACAGTCTGAGTATTTTGGCTCCCAGGAAAGTTTAGGCTTGGTTTGCTCTGAAACCCATTAATCTGTATTTTTGGCAGTTTGAAGTACAGTATCTACAAAACACTTCTCCAGCACCATACTTCAAATAAGTTAATTCTTTTCCTGTCGCCTTTCTTCACTTCCCAGCACTCGTAACCATATATAAGAATTAGAAATATGGCACGGATCATTCCAACTATGGCATTTCATGATATATCTTACCACTTCAGGATCTTATCTAGTTCCCCCATAGCTCCCCATCCCAGCTTTCTTATTTTTGAAACAATAGAGATTTAAAAACAAAGGTCTGCCTGCCCCAAACATGTTTTAATTCTGCCCTGATACTACTAGAGCAACAATGCTTCTTGTAGATATTTCCAGAGGGGTAGCCATGTTAGTCTGCTATAGCAAAACCAACAAAGAGCCTTGTGTTGCCTTGAAGATTAGCTAATTATATTTGGCACACATTTTCATGGACCCAAGCCCACTTCTTCAAAGGCCAGTGGGCAGCATCTATTGAAGTGGGCTGGAATAGAATAAAGCTGTCAGCATCATGGTGCATAGTGATTGGTAAATGATTAACACTGAGTATATGTGGTAAAGAAGGATTGGATTTATCTGTTCTTTCCTGATTATAAAGACTGCCTTTGGAATGAGAAGATGGCAGTCTGAACCAGGTGGAAGTTGATAGATATTAAAATTGACACATGGCATAACCTATTATGAAAAAAAAAAGTTTTACAGAGATTGGTAAATGTGTACGCAAAGTCAGCCTTGACAGAGAAGGGGATATTATAAACGCAAGAACTAATAACTGTGAACTTGAAAGCTATGTCTGCAGCAAATCAGTCAAGGGTGGCGGGGGACCATTCTTTACACTTTACCACTTGCTGGGTATAAAATTACTGATAATCTCAAAGAAGAGAAAATGTTAATCTTACATTTTAGTTTTGTGTTGCCAACAGTAAGCAAAATGAATTCAATATGCTTTTGGTCTCCATTTGTTTTTACTGAGCAGAGTGCTTTTTAACTGCTATGTTCTATTGAATCCTGGGACTCGTAGTTTGCCAAGGCACTAGAGGCCCTGGTTGAAAGTGATAAACGCTCCTCCCAAGGTCTCCATAGGATGCAATCATGGCAGTTAAAGTTAAGAGTGCTACAGCCACACAGTGTGAATTGGCCCTCACTTTCAGATATTGCTACTTGCTTCTTAGGTCTATAGGGCAGCCATTACGCATCAGTCATTAATGACAGAGCTTTGAAAAGCTGGCTGGGGAATTCTGAAGGTTGTAGTTTTTAAAATAAACTTTTCAAGCTCTAATTCAGGCAATACAAACACTGAACTTTTAGATTTGAATAGAAAAAGTAACAATATCTCAAAATAGTTGCTATTCCCCATGATTTCTTAATACATATTAAAAAGCTAGAAAAGAATGGAATATTCACTATGACATCTAATCTTCCCAATATCTCTAAAATTAGAATGCTGTTAATTATATCTGGGTTGTGCCCTTATATAAAATAGATCTGAGAACGACCATTGCTTTCCCTTGAACTATTTGTGAATTGAAATTGGCACGTTAAGTCTGAAATCAGTTTTTTAAAAGCCCATTAACTTTTAATTGTTCTAAGATAACAACCTTTTAAAAGGAAATTCATGCCCCATGTAAATGATTATTGCAGCTAATGAGGACTAGCTTAAAGACACACTTAAAAAGGCTTATTAAATGTAGTTTAAAATTCTCAGGAGGAATAATTCAGTGTGTGATTGCCACAACATTTACAAATGCATTTGGATTCTTCAGGATAAAGCTTCTGTCATGTAACTGACCTGCATCATTAATGAAATTGTGGGAAAGGAGACTTCCACTATATTTCCCCACCATATTTCCCTTGTTTTTTTATATCTTGCCACACACACACACACACAATCAACTACAAGGGGAAATTATTTAATAGTTACACGATGGCTTTGGGTTAGTTGTGCCAGGGAGCCCCCTTGCTTTACTTTGAAGACTTGAGAACTATGACCTCTTCTCATTCTCCTTATGCTCTTTAGAATTTAGTGTGTGTGTGTGTGTGTGGGAGGGTGGGTGGGTGTATATGCCTTGAAGTCACTTGTCAACTTATGGTTACCCCATTAATGTGTAGCTTGTAGCTTCTCAAAGGACAGAGACAACTTGGATCTCAAGAGGAGCATCTTTTTTTGTCTTCCTAATGGAACTTAAAATTTATTTCCTGGAGCACTCATATGGCCAGAAGGAGTAGCGGCCTGCCTGCACAAATGCCTCTCTACACCACCTGAACTGAGAAGAGCTGCATCTTGACAAAATGCATAACATCATCATAATTTCCCCCTCTCCTGTATGATTTTCAACACCTTTGTCTGACAAAGAAGCCAGTGGAGCTTTGAAAGCTTTCAACATGCATTTTGTGCATTTTGGTTGGTCTGATAAAGGTATAACTGTTTTATGGATTTTGGATGTTACTGCATTTTGCTACAAAGCCAATATGGCTTCCCCCGGATATATTTTATGGTAACCTCATTAATTTCATAGGGTTTTCTTAGGGAAGGAATTCTCAGAGATGGTTTTGCCAGTCCCTTCCTCTGAAATATAGCATATAGCCTATAGGCACTACTGCATAATAAAATTAATGGAATGTGAGACACAAGAGGTTAAAATGGAATCGTTATGATGAGATGGCAGTAGGAGTATGAGCAATGCAGAATTAAGCTTTGTCAGGCTAATATTTTCTGTTACAGCTTCAGTGCTTCAAGGGACTGAGGAACTGTATGTCACAGGGTATGAAGCACTGTATTACTACCTGGCCTTTTCCACTTTCTGCTTTCTCTTTAGCTTTGGGGTGGGCCTGTCAAGGTGCATCAGGTGCAGTCACAAAGGCCGGACAGACATGAGCTTCACAGCTATATGAGATGCTAATGGTTGGAAGGAGAGCTTGTCTTTGTAAAGCAGGCCTGGGCAATAGCAGAGGACCCAGGAGTGAAACCATCCCATTTCTCCTCATCATTATCCTATTGCCACTGATGAAACCAAAGATGACTAGAAGGCCACTTTCAGTTTGGGGAAAAAAGGAGAAAAATGTCAGAGTCAATACAGAGGTGGCACTTATTGGGAGAAATGTGTACATTGGGGGTTTCTAGGGCTGTGAGTTCTCAATTTTTGGCAAAATACTTAGTGATGGGAGGCTCCAAAGGCTTAATGAACCACACAAAGAGCTTTGGCGAGGCTACACATGGCTCATGGGCCACACAATTCTTACAGATATAAAGCAATGTTTCCAGTCGGCCCTCCACATTTGTGGCTTTGATTTTTGTGGATTTGATTATTCATGGATTTGATTAATAGGTTCTCTCTAGCAATCCCTAGGTCCCCCAGCACAACTCTGCCGGACACTGACCATAGAGTCATGCTGGAGGACTTAGAGATTCCTAGAGATAACATTTCTCTAGGCATTTGTAGATCCCCCAGCATGATTTTATGGTCAACGTTCACCTGAGGTTGACTACAGAGTTGCGTAGGAGGACCTGGATATTCCTAGAGATATGTTCTCTCCAGTAAAAAAAGAAAAGAAAAAGTTGTTTTTTTATTTGCATTTTCCCCTTGGGGCTTCTGCACCTCCAGCTCCAGCAAATGTGGAAGCTCATTGTACAGTCACCCCTCCTAACTTGCAGATCTGGCATCTGCGCCCTCGATTACCCACAGAGGGGCAACCTCCATTGTCTCCAATGGCGTGCACATGGGGGCACATCCCATTCAAGCCTATGAGGCTTGAATATGCCCAAGCCTCCATTTGCATGAGGGTGGTGGTGGTCCGGAATGGATCCTTCACGAAAACGGAGAGCCAACTGTATATGCATTACAGTCATATGTCAGTTAATAAAGCCTCTCACAAAGTAGCTTTTTTTGGTGGCGGCGCTCGTGGGCGGTGGCGCGGAGGAGGAGGTGTGGCCGGAACAACTGGGGCTATAAAGCCCCCAACGCTCCCGACTCCGGCGGCGGCGGCGCTCGTGGGTGGCGGCGCGGAGGAGGAGGTGTGGCCGGAACAACTGGGGCTAGAAAGCCCCCAACGCTCCCAACTCCAGTGATCCCCCACGCTTTTTTGGGGAGAGTAAGCGCCTTTTGTACATCAACCACCCCGACG
>NC_056524.1:87976710-87994060 GCF_019175285.1 Sceloporus undulatus | reverse complement strand
CCGGCGGCGGCGCTCGTGGGCGGCGGCGTGGACGAGGAGGTGTGGCCGGAACAACTGGGGCTAGAAAGCCCCCAACGCTCCCGACTCCGGCGGCGGCGGCGCTCGTGGGCGGCGGCGCGGAGGAGGAGGTGTGGCCGGAACAACTGGGGCTAGAAAGCCCCCAACGCTCCCGACTCCGGTGGCGGCGGCGCTCGTGGGAGGCACCGCGGAAGAGGAGGTGTGGCCGGAACAACTGGGGCAATAAAGCCCCCAACGCTCCCGACTCCAGTGATCCCCCACACTTTTTTGGGGAGAGTAAGCGCCTTTTGTACATCAACCACCCCGACGCCACGCATTGGGAAGGCAGACGAGAGGTGATGTGAGATTTAATCTCACTAGCCCTTCTGTTAGTGATAAGTCAGGTCCTTATTAGGATTCTGGGTTTCCACCCCACGAAGGGGGGTTATTTTGGGGGGCTCGCGGGGGGCCTGTGCTATCTTCCTGACGCTGATTTTCATGGGGAAATTGGTGGTGGAGGTAGAGAGGGCTGCAGAGTAGCCATTATCACTGCAGAAAGCCTTTGGCTCCAGTTTGCCTTTTTTTTTTCTATTTTATTTTCAGTATCTACAAGATAGGAAGAAATAAGGAAAGAAGTTCTAATTCAATTGCATGATAAATGGCCCGGACTGTAAAACATTCTTCTTAATGTAAATTGGGACAAACATAGAGTGACTGGTGATTGAATGATATTATGGCTGCAAGGAAGGAAAAAGATATAAATAAGAAAAAAGAAAAAAAGATTTGACGATAAATTGGCCTAGTAAATTGGCAACTAGTTAAGATATGGCAACAGCCACTAGATCTAAAACACAAACTCAATTGCAAACTTTTGGCCAAACAAAAAATTTTTCAAATTCAAATTCAAGAAGGGGGTCAATGGAATTACCGACGAAACAAACTGATATCACAATGACAATATTAAAAGAACTGAGAGAATTCAAAGCACAAAGTAGACAAGAACTTAAGGAGACCAGGGAAGAAATTAGGTCAGATATGCATAAAGAAATTGAGGGATTAGCGAAAAAAATAGACAGGATTACAAGAGAAGTAACAGAAATAAGAGAGGAGGTAGAGGAATTAACAGGGAAAACTAAAGATTTAGATAAAAAGACAGAGAAAATAAAAAAAGACAGAGAGCAGGACAAGAGAGATATATTATTGCAGGACGTAAGATACAGGGAAAGGAGTGCCAAGATTAGAGGACTACCAGAAAGAGAGAATGAGCAATTATTTGAAAGACTGATACCGGAATTAGCAAAAATCATGGAAATGTCAGATGAATTTTTGGATATGCAAATTGAAAAAATATTTAGAATAAATTCTACATTTGCAAGGGAAAGAAACTTGCCTAGGGACGTGGCAATCTGTTTCACAAATATAAGAATTCGAGAGAGGTTATGTCAGTCAAGTTACGAGGGAAAGTTAGTGATCGAGGGGAAAGAAATTGAGGTATTTCGAGATTTACCTGCCTATGTGTTAAAAAAAAGGCAAGAATACAGATTCCTCACACAATTGCTACAAAGAAAAGATATAAGATACAGATGGGAAAAGGTAGAAGGCATCACATTGACATACAAACAGAGAAGATATAAAATAAACACCATAGATAAAGCAAAGGAATTCTTTAAGAGATTAAGAGGACAGATGAGAAAAGAGAAAGAGGAGGATCCTATAAAAGAAAGAGACGAAAAGAGAAAAAAGGAAAAAAAATACCAGGAAGAAAGGAATAAAGGTAATGAGGATTTAGAGCCATCAGAATTAGGAGAAGAGGAAGATATAATTGATACTGATTTAGAAAGACAAAGTTCAATAGGAGAAGAGTTGGAAGAAGGTGAAGTAAACCTGGTAGAAGAGTGATTGGGAAAAAGATATAGGACTAGATGATGGGGACAAATGGAATTAAAATTAAAATTGGATCCCTTAACGTAAAAGGTTTGAATAAAAACCAGAAAAGAAGGGAGATATTTCATTATTTGGAAAAAAGCCAATTGGACATAATATGTATTCAAGAGACAAAAGTTAGGGACAATGAAATAAAATATTTAAGAAACCCGAAATTAGGAAGTCTCTTTTACTCTTCGGATAAGAAAAAAAGGAGACGAGGAGTTGCAGTATTTGTTAGTAGAAAATACGAGGCTACAGAGATTTTTAAAGATAAAGATGGCAGATATGTTGCCATCGAAATTACAGTTGGAAATGAAATAATAGAAATAATCAATGTATATGCTCCTCTAGAAAATAAGAACGCATTTTTCAAAAACTTAAATAAAGACTTGACAAAATGTACTGGAAACAATATAATAATGGCTGGTGACTTCAATGGAGTTTTGAAACCAAAGAGAGATAGGCAATCCAAAAGGAAAATTAAAAATAATCAGGGAAAATTACCCAAGGCTTGTTTTGAGATAATAGAGGAATATAATTTGACAGATGTTTGGTTATTACTCTATGAGAACAAAAAAGGATTTACTTTCTGTTCAGAATCAAATACCTCCCTTTCCAGGATAGACTTATTTTTAGTTACTGGGAATATGCTCATAAAAACAGAAAAAATGGATATTGCACCTAGGGTGCTATCTGATCATAATCAAATAGAATTGACTTTGAGACTTCCTGTTGAAAGGAAACAATGGCATTGGAAATTAAATGATACAATAATCAAAGATGACAAATTTAAAGAAATTATGAGGAAAGAAATAAAATATATTTTTAAAGAAAATTTTACAGAAGATGTACAAGCAAAAACAGTATGGGATACATTTAAAGCAATGGCACGAGGATTGTTAATTAAAAGAGGGGCAGAAATAAGAAGACAAAAACAAAAAATAGAGGAAAAAGATAGACAAGAATTTAAAAAATTAGAAGAAGCAATAAGACAAAATAAAGCTACCAATAGAATTAAAAAACAATATATTTTGGTAAAACATAAAATACAACGGAAAAATATAGAAGAATTAGCCAACAAGTTAAAATTTACAAGACAAAAGTATTTCGAAGGTGCAAATAAAACTGGAAGATGGCTTGCATATAAATTAAAAAAGGAAAGGGACAACAAAAGGATAAATAAGATCAAGGTAGGTGAAAAAATTATAACTAAACAAGAAGAAATTATGAAAGCATTTCAGGAGTATTACAAAGAATTATTTAAAGAAAATATAAATGATAGTGACACGGTTGGGAAAATAAAGAATTATTTGGAAAAGAAGAAAACAAACAAACTTACGAAAGAACAAATAGAAGACTTGGAAAGGCCCATACGAAAGGAGGAAATTATACAAGTAATAAGATCGCTAAAGGAGGATAAATCTCCTGGACCAGATGGCTTCACACCAGTATTTTATAAAATTTTTGAAGAAGAAGTGGTAAATGCATTAATTATAGTATTTAATAATATTGTAGAAGAAGGGACTCCAGACACGTGGCATATGGCTAACGTCTCGCTTATTCCAAAGGAAGGAAAGGATATTACAAATATGTCAAATTATCGGCCAATAGCCTTACTGAATATTGATTATAAAATATTTACGGGATTACTAGCTAATAGGTTGAAAAAGATATTATGTAAGGTTATCAATAATGATCAAAATGGTTTCTTACCGGAAAGACAGTTGAGATATAATACAAGAACGATAATAAATATAATAGAGTATTATACTATCAATAAGGATAAAGAAATGGCGTTAGTATTTGTTGATGCCGAAAAGGCCTTCGACAGTATACGATGGGAGTTTATGTTAAAAGTACTACAAAGTATGGGAATAGAGTCTCGCTTTTTGACAAATATATCTCATTTGTATACAAAACAGAGAATACAATTAATAATAAATGGACAAAAAACGGACTATATTCCAGTAGAAAAAGGAACGAAACAAGGATGTCCTCTTTCTCCTCTACTTTTTATAGCAACTCTTGAAGTTCTAAATAATGCAATCAGGGATAATAGGGAAATAAGGGGAACTAAGATTAAAGGTTGTGAATACAAACTCCGCGCTTATGCGGACGACATGGTTATAATTTTGGAATACCCATTAGAAAGTATAGACAGCTTGTTAATGGAATTGAAAGAATTTGGAAAATACTCTGGTATTAAAATAAATAAAGAAAAGACGCAGATGATCACTAAAAATATGAAAAAGGAAAAGGAGATGGAATTGGCTAATAAAGCAGGGATTAAAGTGGTGAAGAAGGTAAAATATTTGGGTATTTGGTTAACCAATAAAAATATAGAATTGTTTGAAAATAATTATAAAAAAGCTTGGATACAGATTAAGAAAGATCTCTTGATGTGGAATAATTTGGATTTGTCATTATTGGGCAGAGTGGCAACTTTGAAAATGAATGTATTGCCAAAAATTTTGTTTTTATATCAGAATATACCTGTTATAGTTAAAGATAAAGTATTTACAGATTGGGACAAAGATATTAAAACATTCTTATGGAGAGGGAAAAAAGCCAGAAATGGAAGGAAAAAACGTACAATGGTTTGGATATTTACAAATTAAATCTAAATTTAAACAAGACGTAATGAATGATGGATTTGAAACAAAAGAAAATAATATGGATAAAATTCTATGGGGAAAGGATAAAGGTAAAATTGCAAAGCTATATAAGATTCTTATGGCATATGAATTAGAAAATGAAAATGTCACTGATAATATGATAAAATGGGCTCAAGAGATAGGGAGAGTAATTCCGTTGGAAAATTGGGAGAACTCTTGGGAAAGAACTGCCAAATTTACAGTAGCACAAGACTTAAAAGAAAATTATCTGAAAGTATATAATCGATGGTATTTTACACCGGTGAAAATTGCTAAGATGTACAAATTGAGTAAAGACAAATGTTGGAAATGTGAAAATGAAAGGGGATCCTACTATCATATGTGGTGGAGTTGCTCCCGAATTAAGTACTTCTGGAAAAGGATACATAATACGATACAAATAATGTTAGACATACAGTACACTATGCGACCGGAAATATATTTATTGAATATGACGGTATTTTTTGGGGGGGAAAATGAAAAAAAATATTGGAGAATAATGTTATACCTCATAACAGCTGCTAGAATATTGCTAGCAAAAAATTGGAAGAATAAGATAATACCGGACATAGAAGAATGGTTACAAAAAGTATTGGACTTAAAAAAATATGGATGAGTTGACACTGATACTAAAAAACAAAAAAGAAGAGGTGGATGATTGGAAGATTGTAGAAGACTTTTTGAAGAAATATTGGCATTTAAATAGAAAGCAATAATAGGAGGACGATTATTATATGTGAGTAAAAAAGAAAGCCGGAAGGATGATAACATGAATGAATAGAATGATGAATTAAGGTGTGTTATATTAATAGGAGAAATGTAAGCAAGGATGGTTTACATGTGGTATATGTGATTGCAATTGGCTGGGACAACAGAAAATAAGATGTAACAGAAACATTTGGAAGTGTGGAAATTCAATGTATGTTGTTTTTTAATCAATAAAAAATTAAAAAACAAAAACAAAAAAACAAAGTAGCTCTTTTAAAACTTTTAATGCCCAACCAGCTCTCTTTCCCTCATCTGTTGTCTAGCTTGATGTTTTTAGCGGCAATTGGCATTGAGAGGGTGCTGAAGGAGACCTGGAGAAACACAAGTTTTTTGTTTTTGTTTCGCTATGGACTGCATTTTTGCAGTAAACAAGGCAATAATTGATCTCACTGTTGCTGTATGGGTCTACCTACAGTAGGCAAAGTAAACAGCAGCTGTCCTTAGAATCTTTTGCTCAGCATATGTGAACAGCAAAGCAGAGAGAAAAGAGGAGAGCAGATACATTTGCCTCAGCATCCCAACATATTTAAAAAGTATAGATGGAAATTATAAGAAAAGACAGTGGCTCCCCACTCCTGGTGTCATCTGGTGCAGGCCGGCTGCTTGGGGCTTCTGGGGGGATGGCCAAAAGGATACACTCAGCCCTCTCTTTTGCTGCACTGGCACTAGTCTCCTCATGAGAAGACTGGCACTGGCCCTTGTCACCCTGCAGCAGGAAGAAAGACTGACCAGTTGTTCCACCAATTCTGGGGTGTCATCAGTGTAAACCGCACCCCCCTCCGCATTTCCCTAATGATGCCATTGAGAAAAGGAGAGGCTGGTGAAGCCTTGTAGTAGTTTCTGGAAGATTCTAAATGTGCATATTTATTTAGGCAATTAAACACGCCTCTTCCATCAAGCCTACCCAATCAATTTTAATTCGTATATTTTAATGAATGTATTTATGTGCATGTATTTTAATTGTTTTATAGTATGATATTTTAACTGTTGGTTTTTTTGTGTTTTTTTTAAATGTATTAATGTGTTGTACCTTGCCTTGAGCCTTGAGGATAAGAAGGGAAGAAATAAATGTTGTTGTTAGGCAAGACTTCTGAACTGGTTGTTCTATTTTACTGTTAGATGTTTACTGAAATATGTTGAACTGCTCTCCTTTTTTGTAGCTGTGGAGCCTATCCTTATTTTCTCCATGTTATTTCTGCTTCTGGTACCAGTTTCTATTAAAGAAGTTATTATTATTATATTTATTTGTATCCTGCTCTTTTCCCAGAACTGGGACTCAGAGCGGCTTCACAGCATTAAAAACAGTACAATTAAAAACATAGAAAAAAGTATATTAAAAAGGAATTACATTATTACGGTATTAAAACAGATAGTTATTAAAAGAATAAAATGCATTTTAAAAAGATAAAACTCTATATAGAAAAAGAAACTATATCAGCTTTTAAAATGGTACAACATCCCAGCCTGTCCTTATAACAATTCCTTAAACGCCTGTGTGAACAAGTAGGTCTTAACCTGTTGGCGGAAGACCATCAAGGAGGGAGCTGATCTCCCTGGGCAGGGAGTTCCAGAGTCTAGGACAACCACCGAGTAGGCCCTCTTTCGCATCCCCCACCAACTGTGCTTGTGATGGTGTTACGGCCAAGAAAACATCTACTTCATTAACTGAGGGAGGATACCTGTATTTGTCTGCATGCATTAAAGTAAGCAGGCCCTTGACCATCTCAGTTCCTCTTGGATTACTTGGAAAAGAGCATATTTTCTCACTTAATATATAATCACTTTGGTGTCCTTCTGAATAAAGCAAAGCTTAATGGATTCTCTTATTTGCTTCCTTTTGTATGTGGGGCAGAAATGAACCTTGACCGACTGAGAACAAGTCAACAACTTACTGAAATGACTGAATGGATATAGTGCTTAAGAAGTGTTTCTGAAGTGCATTTCTCTCTGTAACATGAAGTTCTATCAACTTCCAAGGGCAGAAGAAGATGGTTGTAGAAACTATTGGTTAAGTGAGATGTTATGGTGACAACTGAATGGAACCTCCACAGGTCAATGAAAAATTTTAGTCCTAGTTACAGATGAACTATTCTTTCTGTGTTTTGTCATAATGGTTCTGAAATACTTTTCCGGAAATCAACTGTGAAACAGCTTTTCTGTTTGCTCTTTCAGATTTTGTATTTTGTTGATTCATTTAAGTTTTTGAAATGAGTGTTCTTCACAATGGAGAGTTCATGGTATGGTCAGGAATCCCAGTTAAGGAGCAGAGAGAGATACAGTAGCTTAGCTTTAGAATAATAGAGTAAAGGGCTTTATGATGGGAACTCTTCTCAGAACTTTATCACAGGAAGCCCATTCTTGCTGCAATCAGGCAAGTCAGTGTAAATGCAAACATACAGGGGTTGTGAGCAGCCCTTATTGCACATCTTTGCAATTATGCAATTGGGGCTGCCACCGCCATTGCACTCAGCCTCCTTGCCCTATGCCCTACCCAACATGCCTGTCATTTCATTTTATTATTTACTTTTTAAAACACAATTCTGAAATTCTGGTAATGTGATGTAAGTTTTAAAAAAAGAAAAAGCAAAGAAATACAAAAACAAAAGCTAATCAGTTTGCTTGGGAATAGCGAGGGGAGGAACAGGGGGAAAGGAGGAGGATGTAACACTGCATGACTGCCAGTGATGGGTTTGGACTTGAGGATGCCCTAATGTGTAGTAATCCGTTAAACTAGACAAATTACTAGAGTGCTCATCTACTTTAACTGTATTATAGAGAAAAGCTGAAAGAGAATTGGTGAAGAAGAAGAGGTGGAAAAGTCCCTGACAGTATGAGTTGTTATCACAAAGGGGCTAGGAAGGACCTGACAGACAAGAAAGGGGGATATAGCCTTATTACTACTTACTTTTCTGAGGCATTCCTGACTCTACAATCAGTGCTAAGTGTTGTCGCACTTCTAATCCTTTGTTGTTAAGACTTGACAGCTTCAGAGGCAGGAAAGAATACAAAGGGGATGTTTTCAATCTGGTCCAGTGGGGAATGATATTTGGGGGATGGAGATTGTCAGGATTTGAAGGGTTAAAACACAGCACACAGGGAAATGCTTGATGTGTGTGTGTTTGGCCATGAGCCTTCAGCAGAGTGGCAAAGCTGATCTAGCACAGCTGAAGCTCATTGTGTCAAGGACTCTTCAGTGTCCAAGTGCAGGTAGCCATGGATGATGAAACAGGTGTCTGGATTGCAGAGGAGACACATGGCATGGCTACACACCTGAACTCACTGGGTTTGGGAGACCACATGGTCTGGAGACTATGGCAGGGTACAAACCGCTGCTTTGCGGCACTCCCCCGCCGCTGCCATTTGCTCCGTGCGGGAGCCGCAGCAGCCAAACCGCGCGACTCCCGCGCGGAGCAAAAAAGAAGCTCCATTTCGGAGCTTCTTCTTGCGGCGCCTCTGTGACGTCGCGAGGCGCCTGGCGCGGACTCGCGACGTCATAGGCTCCGCTACACGTCTGGACGCTGTGCGTCCAGTACGTAAAGATGGCGGCGCCCATGTAGAAGGTGCGCCGCCATCTTGTACGTATAGGATACGTACTAGGGTTAGGGGGGTGCGGAAGCACCGCCCCTTCCTAACCCTAGTACGTATCCTATACGTACTAAATGGCGGTTTGTATCCCGCCAATATAAGCCCAGGGGTTGCAAGTGTGTGGTGTGGGTTTGAAGTAGGAGTTGGATTGGTATGTTGTGGAGTTTGAGAGATCTAGTTTTATATTATAGCACTGTGAATAAAGAGCACTTTGGGGACTTTTGTTTCTCTGGTGGTTTATCAGAAGAAGCTACAGCATCGGTTTGCTGTGTGTCCCTGGAGGTTCCTGCATTGCTGCAGTTCCTGGAAGAAATCCATTTGCTGTCATCCCACGCTTCGGCTTCTGGAAATTTGCCAGCTCTGCTCCAAGGGTCTGATTTAACCCCAGGACTCGTTTGAGTTGCTGACAGTGGTTGTTGGACCCCAGCAGTTGCGCTGACAGAGATAACATAATTCCCATCTACAATCTAGGAAGGAAGGAAGGAATCTTTGCACATAAATGTACTACTGATATAAATAATAATAAATAAAATAAAATTTTTATTTATACCCCGCCCTTCCAAAAGATCAGGGCGGCTTACAACATATAAAACAAATACATTCAAAACAATACAAGATTAAAAGCATACAATTACATCCACATAAAAATACAATAAAAATACAATAAAAAGCCCCCATAGCACAACCTCATGGCCACGGAAGAGGAGGGAGGCCCACAGGATATTTAATCGGGGAATGCCTGCTTGAATAGGAAGGTTTTGAGGTCCTTCCTAAATTGGGCCAGGGTGGTAGATGAGCGAAGCTCCGTGGGCAGCGTGTTCCAAAGGGCTGGGGCAGCTGTGGAAAAGGCCCTTCTTGAAGTAGAAGCTAACCTGGCCCCAGGCACCTTTAGCAATTGCTGCCCAGATGTTCTGAGGGTGCGAGGCGGATTGTACAGGGAGAGGCGGTCCTTTAGGTATCCTGGGCCCAAGCCATTTATATGGGTATATATATATTTATATGGACAAGAAATTATGAGCAGGAACATTACAGGATCATTAAATCATAAACGTTAGTAATTAGAGGACCATTAAATCATATATGCTCTCAGTGAGAAATAATTCAGATTGAGAGCTCACAATCTCATTGTCAACCAGGTCAGGTTGCAACAACTGTCATATAATACTCCTTATTCAGGTCATTATCCTATCTCTCCTCACTTATTATTTGAGACCTTTTCTTTCTTTTCACAATCATTTAACTTTTCTGCATCTTTCTTTAAAATGAGGTTTCATCCCACATTGTTGTTGTGTGCCATCAAGTTGTTTCTGATTTATGGTGACCCTACGGCAAGCCTATCGCAGAGTTTTCTCAGCAGGTTTTGTGTAGAGGGGTTTGGCTTTGCCATCCTCTGAGGCTGAGAGACTGTTATTTGCCCTAGGTCACCAAGTGGATTTCCATTGCTGAATGATGATTCAAATGCAGATCTCCAGAATCATAATCCAATGATCAAACCACTATATCATGCTGGGTCTCTTTCATCCCATAACAAATCTGAGGAAAATGGAGCAGAGGACACAATAGGGGAAATGCAGCACAGAATAAGTAAAGAGATAGTGTAGTAATGCCACTCTATTCTGCTTTGGTCATGAGATGTCTTGATTTGTCTTTGTTAATAAACATATAATAACAACAAAACTTTAAAATAAAAGGAACACTTTTAAAGGTGTCAATAACAAAGGTACAACCAGGGTCAAGGATGACAATCTCCATGATTCAAAGAATGAGTTTACCAATGATAACACAACTAATTAAACAAATCTAATTATTAGTATTGGTGGTAATGTATTAATTCTAAATTCCAACATTTAACATCTTGAATTTAATATCTAAAATCCTAAGCTGTGACAAAAGCCACCAACCACTACAACCAGCTTCATGGCAGAATGATGCTTTAGCAGTGTCACTGGTGCTCTGCACCATCAGAGCTTCAAGTATACATACTTGCAAACCCTTTAGTTGCTGATTAAAGAGACTGTAGGGTTCAGGGGAGGCAGAGAAGAGGTGATGTAGTAAGTTCAAAGAGATGACATGGCTGCTAAATTATGGTCCTTTACCATTTCTGTGCCAGTTTGGGTACTCTAGTTCTTCATACTGAAAGCTTTGACACACAGTTTTAGTTTGACACAAATGTAGTTATAAATGTGAAGAGCTAACATTCACGACCCTTTAGCTTCCTGCTTTATTTGAATGGTCTTTATCACTTTAGAACCATCTCTGGTCCATATAGTATGAAAAGGGATCTTGCAGCACCTTTGAGACTAACTGTAAGATAGAGGTTGGTAGCATGAGCTTTTGTAGACTTGAGCCTACTTCCTCAGATGCATTTGGTGGAGTGGAAAGCCCAGGGACAGGCCTATACAGCAGTTTGTGTGTGAGAATGTCCATAGGAATGCAAAACTTTGTGAGAGTGGAGATGAGGTGACACATCCAGTTTTATCAATGGTAGTTAAGAGGACAAGACAAGGATGTGGCCTAAAGCCAATATTGGTAGATAACTATATGAATGGATATTGGGATGTAGTGTGGGAGCCAAAAAGACATGTGATAAACTGGCCAAGAGAGCCAGGTCCATCTAGTGTTCCTGATGCCATTAAAGTGGTTCAATTCTTTCATTCCTCTCCATCCAGTAAAGGACCACTGCTGGCTTTCAGGTCAGTGGGACTGTAATTCTGCTCTTTGTTTCAGTCTGAACTTTAAAGCACCTACCCAAGATGCTAAGTTGTTGTTGTTGTTGTTGTTATGTGCCTTCAAGTCATTTCTGACTTATAGTGATCCTAAGGCAACCCATTATGGGAGTTTCTTGACAAAATTTGTTCAAAGGAGCTTTATCCTTGCGTTCCTTTGAAGCCGAGAGTGTGTGACTTGCCCAAGCTTACCCAGTGGGTTTCCAAGGCTGGGCAGGGAGTCACACACCATGCTCTATTTCCAAAACAACTTCAGTACATTATTTAGCTCTATCTACACATGTGAGCTTACGTCTGACAAGCGTGATTTAATTAGCAGCAAAATTCAGGGAGACTTATAGTTCTCCTTGGCCCCAGGCAGTAGTCACCTTTTGGAAGAGTGCCTCAAAAACAATAGTAGCTGGTGGCTTTCATGCCAGTAGGACTCTAGTACCTGGTGTCTCATAGTACTATTATGCCTGCTGGCTTGAAAGGAACTATCTTAATTCAATCCCCAGTTAATTGTGGAAAACCAATGCATTCCACAGGGCTAGCTGGAGCAACTACAGAGAAGCTTCCACAGTGGATGGCTGGTTTCTTCTACTGTATCAGAACGAGACAAAGTTTTGATTATAATTTCAATTTCATCTGAATTCAGGTGGTAATCTTTTGTGGACTATTGTTCCTTATTTTGACTGACTGTTTCCCAACAGTTCTGGTCTACCAAGGGATGGGCAGAATTGCAGGAGGGAAAAATATGTATCTATATATGCACCATTGCAAATGGGTTTGAATGGCTAGAAGCTGCTCTGCTTCCTGCAATCTCGTTTTTTGCTTCAAAAGCTCTGACTCAGATGGGCAATTTAAACAGAAGGGGGACAAATGGGAATGACATTTCTGTAATGACGTCTCCTAGCAGTTCACTTCTATAGGGTTTTTTAAATGGCTGCCCCAGAGGATGTGTTGTAACATCTGAGGCCACAATTTTCAGAAACATATGGGGAACAATCACCCAGTATGACAGGGGAACTGACCTAGGTGATCCAAGTGATCTTTTCTGATTCATGCTGCAGCACAGCATGTTCTTTCTCAATAACACACTATTTTGTGATATCGACTTCAAAAGGTTAAATTCTCCAAGTCTCATCTTTCACAGGCTAATATCAAAAGTTAAAACCACTTAAAACTGTATTTTGAATGTGGAAATAAGAAGGAGAAAGAGGAGGCAGAGGAGTTGTTGTTAAAATGTAATAAAATTATCATGAGAGTTTTTCTTTTCATTAAAGATTGACACAGGTAAAAGAATCATATTCTATGAGAATTTTTTGTTTTGTTCTGAACCATGCTTTTTGGTTTTGCTGCTTTTGTAGGCTTGAGTTCCAGCTGGCAGAATATAAATTTTGAAGTATTATGAGTAAACTATTTATAAGGAGTTCTTAGAACTGAGGTTTGTTCTTAGCACTATTGGAGAAGTCAACCCAGAACAAACTCGTTATATAAAACCTGATCCCACAAACAGAGTATATTAAGTATTGGCAAGAGCATACTGAGTGTTAGGATAAGACATCATAATACAGACAAGACATCTTTCAAATGCCCTTTGAAACATCAGGATCTTAATTTATTATCCCAGTCTGATTACTGATTGAGCTAGGCTGGTCTCTTTTGGAAGGGAGTTTTGCCATCACTTCTTTAACCAGCTTTAGAACAGAGTTGAAGACCATCCTGTTCAGAAAAGCGTTCCCAGGCATTGCATAATTGTCACTTGCTATTTGATGTTCTTTTGGTGCCTGTTTTATCGAACCATTTCCTGTATTGCTATGTACTCTATATGTATTAGCCTACTAGCCCCACCACCTTTCCCTTCTCCTTTTATGTCATGTCTTATTAGATTGTAAGCCTGAGGGCAGGGAACCGTCTAATTAAAAAGATTGTATGTACAGCGCTGTGTACATTTACAGCGCTTTATAAATAAACGTTAATAATAATAATAATAATAATAATAATAATAATAATAATAATAATTGTCTGGAGGTCTCTGTGATCAGGTAGTCCCCCACAATGGCAGTTAGAGGGAAAATATGGAACAGATCTTCCTGAAAGTGTTCTAACTAAGCATGCTAAAAGCCACTGATTTTATCGTTTGCATCTTCAAATAAGCAGGAGACTCCTGAAAGACACCCACCAGAAACTTTGGGTTGCTGTGACCAGTCCATATAGATAATCTTGAAACTTTTATTATTATTATTATTACTGTATTAGTTGGACCAGCAGAACGTGTCATAAAGTAGCTTCCTAAATGGGTTGGTTTATCCTATTAGCTACTTTGAATGTTGTTTTACTCAGAAGCAAGATAAAAATGATTTAAATTAATAAATATGGAAGAAGGCAATCATTACACTATCCTTGCCCAAGCCACTTAGGGCTAATGACAGACTTGGCCATAATTACTCTTTATGGACCCCTTAAAGTTAATTGTCTCTCATTTTAGACATGGGGGACCTAACTTGTGAGAAAGAGGAAACTCAGCCAAAGCATTTAAGCAAGCAAGTCAATTCCATTTTCTGTCAGCACCTTCTGGGTGGCTTGTTTCCCAGAACATTCCCTCCTAGGATGTATTTATGTATTTCATTGATTCTTTTCCATCCTACACCCCTGTGCAATTACCTCTAAAGGGTATCAAGTTTTGTTTCCTCTATATTTTATTGAAGACTGACTGTATTATTGGTGTAAATGTTTTATGCCCAGCAAGCTTTAGAACAAAAATAGTTGTCAGAGGCCTCCAAACATCTTTCCTCATCACAGCTTGTATTTATTGGGAAAGTCCAGAGTGCCAGTCATTTTCCAGTGACCACTGCTGAGAAACAGTCCTTGCTAACAGGTTAAGGTAGCAAATGGCCACAAGGGTATGAAACAGGGTATGCCAGCAGGGCTTCATCTGCACTGCAGAATTAATGCAGTTTGACACCACTGAAACTGTCATGGCACTATCCTAAGGAATCTTGGGATCTGTAGTTTGTTGTGGCATCAGAGCTCTCTGACAGAGAAGGCAAAATATCTCACAAAACTACAAATCCCAGAATTCAACAGCATTGAGCCATGGCTTTTAAAATGTTGTCAACCTGCATTAATTCTGCAGTGTAGATGCAGCCAAAGTTTTCCTTTTCCCCTCCCCAAGGAGTGTTGTGGTGCGATCAACAGGGAGAAAATAAATGTCACTTTAATATCCTGGAAATTAAACATCTTAAATGATAGGGAATTGTCATTTTAGATAGCTTTGAATACTAGTATAAACAATTTCCCTCCATTGCCCAAATAAGGTAACGTATTTTACTATGGAGATTATCAGATGGGGGAAAATTGGGGAAGAAAAAAGCATACTCCCAGCAAAGTTATGTGATCGCGCTGAAGATTTTCAGACAATGCCATGCTTATTCAGGACTTAACACATGAAGATCCAGGAATGCTCCAGCAACCAAACATTCCCAGGACTTCCCCATGAATGGTTCTTGCTGGAGCATTTCTGGATCTTTATGGGTTACGTTCTGGATAAGCGCGATGTGTCTGAAAATCTTCAGCATGATTGCATGACTTTGCCGGTAGTATGCCTTTTACTCCTGGCTTTTTTCCCCATCAGATAATCTCCTATGTGTAACCCATGATGATTGGACATATTTTTAATCAGACCCATTTATTATTTCAAACACTCATTCATCCTTGACTGCTTCTTTGTCCCCTGCTACAGTTAGACTGTTTCTGTATTAGGTCAGAAATGTTCTGAGGATGTTTATGTAATTAATCAATTGGTCTGACAGTCAGAAACTGTGCAAAATCAGTACATGCAGTCAAAGAGGTCTTCTACTACTAATATTTAATCTCCTCTTACAGGTGAGATGTATTATTGAAGTTGCCTGTTTAACAAGTGACTCATAACTTGCTTCCATGCTGTAAAATTATATAAAAAATTCATGAAGTACTTTAAACACCCCAGCCATGTTCTTCGTGAAGTACATTGCTAATCTTCCATTGGAAAGTCATACAATAGAAATTAATAGTATGAGTCAGTAAATTTAAGAGAGCTGGCATAGTGCAGTGGTTTGAGGGTTGGACTACGACTCTGGAGATCACAGTTTGATTTCCCACTCAGCCATGGAAACACAGTTTAAAAAAATAATAATCTTATGACCTATGTAGCAAATTAGTTCTTGTCATTCTATTACACAGTGACCTAACCCACAGGACGGTTGTAAGGTTATAATAAGTGGAATCGTGTGTGCTGCCATGAGGGACTTGGATAAAAATGAAACATTTGGAAATAAATATATTTCTAAGGGACCTGTGTTAGATTTGAATGAATTCTCTGGCCTGCTTAGAATCATAGAATCATAGAGTTGGAAGAGACTACAGGGCCATCCAGTCCAACCCCCTGCCATGCAGGAACTCTCAATCAAAGCATCCCCGACAGGTGGCCATCCAGGCTCTGCTTAAAGACCTCCAAAGAAGGAGACTCCACAGCCTTTACTGTCAGGAAGTTTCTCCTAATATTGAGGTGGAATCTATTTTCCTGAAGTTTGCGTCCATTGCTCCGTGTCCTGTTCTCTGGAGCAGCAGAAAACAAGCTTGCTCCCTCCTCCATATGACATCCCTTCAAATATTTAAACAGGGCTATCATATCAGCTCTTAACCCTCTCTTCTCCAGGCTAAACATCCCCAGCTCCCTAAGTCGTTCCTCATAGGGCATGGTTTCTAGACCCTTCACCATTTTAGTTGCCCTCCTTTGGACACCCTCCAGTTTCTCAATGTCTTTTTTGAATTGTGGTGCCCAGAATTGGACACAGTATTCCAGGTGAGGCCTGACCAAAGCAGAATACAGTTTGAGATGAAGCAGGCTTCCCTCCAAATATGCAAGAAATTAATGTAGACCCCAGAAGAAGCTTTATGCAGGGTTTAGAACTGGAAAGGCATTAGAAACTCACATGTGTAGGGAGAGCTCAATAATGTGCTGAAGCTGTTTTGGAGATGGAGCCAGCATGGTGTAGTGCTTTGAGTGTTGGACTAGGACTCTGTGAGACCCGGGTTCAATTCCCTGCTCAGCTGTGGAACTAGACTGGGTGAGGTTGGGCAATTCATACTCTCCAGCTTCAGAGGAAGGTAAGGGTAAAGAATTTCTGAACAAATTCTGCCAAGAAAACCTCAGGTTTTTTAAGGCAGCTGGAAAAGACTAGAACACAGAGAACAATAAATTCAATATCTTTTATCTTCACAAAGCAACAAAGTTATTGTAAAGAGTGCAAAGCTCACATTTTTACACACACACACACACACCAATTCCCAAGTCAGAAGCATTCAGGCTTCTAAAAATTGCTGGCGGAGCGCAGCTGGGACCCAGCTTGGACCCGGGCTGATGGCGGCTGGTGGTTTGGCTGTGATTTAGTGAGTGATAATCCCCACCTTCTTGAACTGGTTTTAAAAAGTGAGTGATAAGCTCCTTAATTTACCTGAGAGGAAAACAGAAGCTAAGATTCAAATGCAAGTGCAAGATAGACTAAGGACCTTACCACACAGGGCACAGAAGTAGGGTCAGTTTGCATTGGCCGATGCGTATTCGCGTCATATCGCATCGTTCATTCACACTCGCACACTCTGAATACGCTTTGCCGATTCGTATTTGCGTCATATTGCATCATTCATTCACACCTGGGTGGCCTTCCGGAT
>NC_056524.1:87969963-87974239 GCF_019175285.1 Sceloporus undulatus | reverse complement strand
GGATTGAGGTTTTGTGCATCGGCATGCATTTCAGGCAAAGTGAGGCAAGTCGCCAATGCATATTCAGGCAAAGTGAGGCAAGTGCAGATTGGATAACACACCAGCCCAATAATGTGTATTGGCCGATGCGCATTGGCAGCTTTGCGCATGCTCTGTGGGGTCTGAACGGGGGCAACATTTTTAACTTCCGGGGTGAAGAATGAGGTCACTGTTTAACGCGTAATATCGCGAGAAATTGCTGCCTTTAGCCACTTACGAAAGGGGTATGCACATCTGTATATTGTATGTGTGTGTGTGTGTGTGTGTGTGTATGCACACAATAAATACTACATACACTATATATAGTACATACATACTTATAATATACACTAGTGGTGCAGCCAAAAGTGAGATGCTTTTTTTATGTGTACACACACATTTGTCTGATGAGTGTTAATACAACACACACACACAGAGATAGATAGATATACACACATATACACAAGTGGTACAGCCAAAAGTGTGATGCCTTTTTATGTGTACACACGGTTTCTGCTTTATCTCATTCAGTGGAAAAATCGCTCCCCAGCCCTGGCGGTTGTCCTGAAATGGGAAAGGGCCACCGGAAGGAGATGGGGGAAATTCCAGCGCAGCATGATGGGAAATTTGTAACCGGTGGTCTTTAGGAGAACCAGCGGATTGGATGTACACACCAGCCAAAGCAGCAGAGGTTTCGCACTGGCCATCAATACGGATCCCACGAGTCCACTATTTTTGCGGACTCGCAAAACGGAGGAGCTGGCTGCCTTCAGTTTGGAACCCAGCCGTGAATACGCATTGGCCAAAGCGTATTCACGTTATATCGCATTGATCAATACGTATTCTGAGCTCACAGATGTGGAACACCAATGCAATATAACGTGAATATGCATCGGCCAATGCGAACTGACCCTACTTCCACGCTCAAAAAATCCCTGTGTGGTAAGGTCCTAAGTAACTGAACTTCATATAATCTCCAGCACCTACAGGGTTGTGGAAAAATAAATTGTATCAATGATTTCCCTGTTTAAAACAAGGGTAAAAAATCTCACCCCCTAAAGATAAATACCCTTTCCAGTACCATGCCATCTTATTTGGTATACAAACCAGCCCTTGCGTAGCATGTAGTTAAGACTATGAGCTGTTCAGCATGAGGGACTTTCCCCCTCAGTCTCAGTATTTACATAAACTAAAGCATTTTCTTTCAGCTTATCAATTCACTTGTAAATAATAAAAGAATAAAGAAAAAAAAATTGAGGGGAGGTGAAGGACATTGACCGCCACCCACTGTAACAACAAGAAATGTCTTTTTGTAAAGGACATTTAGCATGAGAAAGATTATTTAATCACAAAACGTTTTCTTCACAGGCTGGTGTGTTGAAAACTAAATATAAAAAGCAATATGAACTGAAGTTCTTCCTGAGGGGCAAACTGTCAAGTGGTAGTTGAGAGTAACAGAACATACTGGAAAAGAAGAGAAGAATATGCATGGAAACAAATTCCAAACTGACAGGTTAGCAGCACAGCGTCATTCTAAGTCGAGCCTTTTATAGTTCGAGTATCAGATGCAGTGACCTTCCTTTTCTAAACATACCATAATGTACAGGTCTGTCATTGAATGTCATGTGGGTACAGGTGGGGATTGTACATACCAGGGAAGAGAACAGAATAAATCAATAGCTCCCATTCTAAAACATTCCATGTACAGCAGAAGTGAGATATGTACTTTGATGTGTAAGGCTTTCATGAAAAGATGAACATAAAGGTGCTGATTTCTAAATCAGGCCAGTAGCTATACTTTCCTGTAGAATCAACATCATATATTCCTGCAAATATTTCCTTTTTCTTTTTTGCACATTTTCTCTAACTTGTTTTCTTTTGCAAAGTGATCTTGTAGAACTTTGGAGACTGAGAGGGGAAAAAAAGAAGAAGTTGGTAGCATAAGCTTTGGTAGACTGAAATCTACTTCATCAGGTGCATCTGCGGAAGGAGACTTAGGTCCAAAACACACTGCAGAAATAATCCAGTTTGAGTTTGCTTTAACTGCCCTGGCTCAGTGCTAGGGAATCCTGAGAATTGCAGTTCATTGTGGCACCAGAGCTCTCTGACAGAGGAGGCTAAATGGCCAAAGTGCACTCACCAGCTCCTGTATGCAATCCTTTCTCAACATTTGTGGCCTTGAAAGTCCCAGTTTCGATTATTCACGAGGTCAAGGCCACTTATGGCGGGGGGGGGGGTTGTGGGCTTTTCCACATTTTCAGAAGTCTTGATCCCTTAACCCCCATGAATGTGGAGGGAGGACTATAATTCTCATTAGATAGTTTCATTAGGTGCTGAGGCCCCAAAGACCAATCTAAAGAATTCCCATTGCAAACAAATAGGGGTGTTTTTGAGCATTTTGCTGCAGAGGGATCTGTAATTTTGCATTTACTTTGTGTCTCCCTAACAGACATAATATCCTCCTCCAAAGGGTTAGACCCAATTGCTTGTATCCCTTTCTGGTAAACACCATCAAACTGAAGTTAAAATGTTCCAAGGATAAATAAGAGACTAATTCTCTTACATTTCAGATCAGAGTAAAATATGTATTAACTTGAATAAGATTCATTTCTGACAATTTGAATCCACAAATCGCATTCAGCTGTTCCATTTAGCACTTGAACAGCTGACACTTTCATTAAAAGTTGTTGGAACTATTTAGAATTTCCTCAATGAAAACAAATCCAGCGTAGGAAAGGGAGAAAGAAAGGGAAGATCAAACACTGATCTGCAGAAGTCCAAGGTCAGTAGATTTAAAACTTTACTAAAAATAAATTGGCAAAAATAGGGGTAAAAACAGTTCTTATCTTCTAGCAGCGGTGAAGATAATTTCAACAGTACTAAATGTTTTAACACCAAAAGGCTAAGAGTACTGCAGAGTTTAATGAAAAGCCATCTGTCTGCTAGTCACCTTCTTGCCTCCCGCTATCTGAAGTGCTGAACCTGTTTGGGGGGAATAGCTCCTTTAACATTCACATGAAAATCCTGAGCAGATTCACCATCCCTTTGACTTCAGAACCACCTACCTTACCTGAATCACAGCTATCATTACTAGAATGTTCAGAAGAACTTCTGCTCCAAGAAGACAATAGCTTTAACTGGACATCTGTCAGGATGCTTTGATTGGGAGTTCCTGCATGGCATGGGGTTGGACTGGATGGCCCTTGTGGTCTCTTCCAACTCTCTGATTCTATGATTCTAAGACAGTGTTCTCATTTTGGTCTTCTAGTTTCTTTCACACCTGTATACACCCACTCCCTGTGGGAAGAAGAGAAGGGGAAGCTGTAGTATTCTCTCAGAAAATGAAAGCTGAGATTTTAAATTGGGACCTAGATTTGCATGCTTACCGTGATAGCGAAGGACATGATCTTCAGTGTGACAGAAATTGGTCATTTATGTGCTGGTAATGCACATTAATTAAGCCATTCATCAGTACTGAGCGACAAACAGGAGTCAGAAGCCATGAAGATTATGGTTCCATAAAGAACAAATTAAGTGAGGGACGCTAGATTGAATTTCTAAGAATAAATGACAAAATTAACAGACGAAACAAATACAGTAGATGAAAGACATTATCTTAAGGTTAGGCAATCAGGCAGTGAGCTGTCAGTTTCTAAAGGAGCTAATTTTGCTTAGATGTGGGGTGGGAGAAGTATTCTTTAGAGGTGAAGGTGAGCAAGAAGATGCAGATGGGCAAATTAGCAGATCATGACAATTTCTAAATAATAAGATTATATGTATAGAATTCAGAGTAAAATGATATCTCTTTGATGATGCAAAGTACCTTAAATTGCAACCATTCTATAAAAACATTTCACTGAACTGAATTGTATTGTTCTGTGTTACTATATGCTGCCAAACTCACATTTATTCGGAAAGAGTGCTACCTGAGAATATATGCTTTATTTCCTGTGAATAAAACTATTTTGCTTTGCTAAATTACTTTTTGACAGATATGGTTTTTGTGCATGGATATATGCATCGTATAGAAAATGTAATACAGTTGTCCCTTCTCTTATGCGGGGGATCCATTCTGCCCCCGTCCCCCCCCCCCCGCGTAAGGAGAAAATTGTGTATGCTCGCACCCCATTGAAAATAATGGAGCACATGCACATGGCGAGGCATGGTGCATGCACCACAGCCATGCATGCCGTTCACTAGATTGTCACTCGGCTTCAGCGTATGCTGAAAGCCATGGAAGTGAAGCCCGTGTATGGCA
>NC_056524.1:87960846-87966963 GCF_019175285.1 Sceloporus undulatus | reverse complement strand
CCTTCTCTTATGCGGGGGATCCATTCTGCCCCCGTCCCCCCCCCCCCGCGTAAGGAGAAAATTGTGTATGCTCGCACCCCATTGAAAATAATGGAGCACATGCACATGGCGAGGCATGGTGCATGCACCACAGCCATGCATGCCGTTCACTAGATTGTCACTCGGCTTCAGCGTATGCTGAAAGCCATGGAAGTGAAGCCCGTGTATGGCAAGGGCTCAGTGAATGTCCATACTGACCACTATAAAAGGTTCTATGGTTTTTAAAAGTGGCTTAATGCTGAACATTAATAAAAATAATAATGACCATGGAAGAAATACATGAATTCAATCTAGACAATAAGGATATCATAATAGTAAAAGAGTTCCCATACTTTGGACCAAACACTGATCAGAATGGAGGCTGCAGTAAAAAAATCAGAAGAAGACTGAGGCGGGGTACATCTTGGCCCACCACCATCACAGGCACATTTGGTGAGGACATGGGAGAGAGCTTTCTTGGTGGCTACTTCCAGGATGTGGAATTATCTCCCATGAGAAGTTCAGCTGATGGACTCTCTGCTCTTTCTGCTGACAGCGAAAGACCTTTTTATTTAGACAGGACATTATCTCTTAATTCATGTGATAGAAAGATCTTTTAATGTATTGTTGTGTGCTTTTATTTATTTTATTTTTTACTATGTTTTAACCTTTAACCTTTGAGCTTTTAATAGTTTTTTAAAAATATAGTTGTTTCTTTAACTGTTTAATAAGATTTTCGACTCATGCTGTTTTAACTTACTGTACGCCATCCTCGATCCTGAGAGGCATAAATTAATTATAATTTTAAAAAAAATAAGAGAAGGTGGCATGATAGTATGATGCGAGGCAAGGAATGGAGAGTGTAGTGGTGCAGCAGCATGGTGTGAATCACGAGGGAGGGAGGCAAGGTGATGGAAAGAGATGGGGTGAGGCGGAGGCAGGGCAATTAGGATGAAGTAAGAGACAGAAACCATACACAAGAGGTGCAGTTTGTTGTCCCTGGTACTCTACTTCCCAGTCTTCCCTCTGACTAATGAACAAGGGCAGCTCTGAAGGGAGTACAGAGAGGCCTGAAATCAAATGAGGTCATGAAACAATGGGCAAGAGAAATAAAAGTGGCTCTAAATCACCTGGGAAAGGAATTCTGCATTTGCATTTTCTTCTATATTCAGCCACAGGGTAACACCACATTCTGACACACATTACTAAAAGAACACACAAATGAGATTTCTAACACAGTGCTATAGTGTGGAGCCCTTGTTGAAGGTTCCAGGTAGCCATTCTCCTCCAGGATACACTATTCCATTTGTCTTCCATCCCTTCTGTGCATGTGCATGCCTGTGTGCATAGAGTGCATGGAAGATCTATACACAAATTTGGATGGGTATATTGGCTGGGCCAACAGTAATGCAACCTGCAGGGAAGAATGAACAGCACAGAGCTGCATATTCATTCTATACATGCTGCCCCCTTCATGCACTAGCAGCTTATAGTTTAGAGGTGTCCCTTATCCTGCAATTGCAGAATGAGATGCCCTCTGCTCAGATGATGGTCTGAAAGTTTTTTCATATTATGCCCGCATGAAGGGGGCTCACAAGCTAATTTAGTGTGTGGATAAAATGAGAGTCAATATGCTGATAATTATTTGGCTTATGGGAGATTGTGATCAAAGGTGAGGTAGGAATAAATGATGAACTCAGTAATTAAGGCTTCAGTGGTTTTAAATGTTTAAAAAGCAAAACAACTAAGCTAAGGTGCTACATCAATACCTGTTCACAGTTCTCCACCCTGGATAGTGTGAGTTCAGCAATGACAAAAGCAAGTCCAAATGCTCCTCTGGATGCATTTGTATGCAATCTTTTTTTTTTTAAAGGAGTGTATTGAAGGGGAGATAAAAAGAGATGACTCACATTCTCAAGCATGGGCTTTTGCATCAGTCACCCCTCTGAGCGAATGTGATTTAATTTTTGTGACAGAACTGGAAAAACTTTTTGTTTCAAATATTTACATAAGAGTTGAGTGCAACAACAGTCTTTTATTAGCAAGCTTTTAAAGATAACTACTTCTTTCACTGCTCAGTTTGCAGCTCTACAGATTTTAGCTGTGGCCTGACATTACAAGCAAAATGATTTGTCTTCTCATAGTTTGTTTCCCACTGTGACCCTTATGATTATCATTTTTTTCAATTCTCTGCATACATACCAAGCAAGATTCATGCAAAATATAGCATCATTTTCATCATCATCATCATCATTGTCACCATCGTTGTTGTTGTCGTTATCATCATCACAATCATCATCATTTTAAAGTGTAACATTCAGCTCTCAGCAGCAAGCCTTTCCTCCAGTCCCCCCCCCCCCGATTTTTTTTCTTGTGTGGATACACTGAGGTTGTTTTAATGCCCATCCACTGAGTGTGAAGGTAGTAAATGCATGTTCCATATGTTTGTATCAGACAGGCACACTTGAAAGGGAGCTTGGATTGACTGCAACTTTCTCTTGATAATGGATCATGTCCTGTAGTTACCTAGCAACTGCAAAGCACCTTCTGAACTAACAACATGCCAGTCATGAATCACCATAGATTGGAAAAAGGGTCAGCCAAAGCAGATGCTCTACATGGTCTATGTGTGGATTGGCTGCACCCCTTAAATATAATACCTATGCTCAATTATTATTAGTAGATGGCAATCCCTTTCTTTAATTACTGATAATATGCAAAATTGCAAGTTGCTAAATAGATTTCATTTATTGGTATATCGATTCTACTAGCAACATCCATTTACTAGCTGACAGTGCATAGGTGTACTGTTAGCACACATGAAGGTTAATTGGTAAGGCCAGAGAAGGAAAAGGAAAATGATACATTCAGTCTAATACACACTACTTTTGGCCTTGCAGCACCTTTGAGACTAACTGGAAGATAGAAGTTGGTAATATGAACTTTTGTAGACTTGAGCCTACTTCTTCAAAGGCATCCGAGGAAGTAGGCTCAAGTCTATGAAAACATCTGAGAAAGATGCATTAGAGGAAGTAGGCTCAAGTCTAAGAAAGCATCTGAAGAAGGCTCATGTTGACAAAAGCTCATGCTACCAACTTCTCATCTTTCAGTGAGTCTCAAAGGTGCTGCAAGATCCCTTTGCATACTAATTTTTCAGACTAACATGGCCATGTCTTTGAATTTTACCACTTTTGGACTGTTCACCAACCTATATCAATCTCTGACTGTTTAAACCAGAGCTTGCTAAAGTATGCAATGTGCCGGCCTAGCAGCTTCTTCCCACCCAGTATGCCAGGGGCCAGCACTATATTTATGTCCATTGATTCTTTGTTTTGGTGAAACTGTCCGGGGACCAGCAGCCAATAGCTGGGGAACCAGCACCACAGACCACCAATTTGAACAACTCTCCTTTAGACAACCTATTTCATAATTTGAAAAAAAGCAAAATGCTCTAAGACGCTACCTAAAATTGCTAATGGCTCATGGTTCAAGCAAGAGAGTCACTTCATTCCACTATTTCAAGGTGAAGTGTATCCCCCCCCCCCCCACATACACACAGTTTGAATGACATGGTCCTCCTGCCTCTGTCTCTTGCCTGTCTGCAAATCTAGCACCTGCCAAACCTTTTCCTATACGAACAACCCCACTAGCCAGAGGGTGCAGCTTTGACTTATTCATAAATGCATAAATTGGATTTCTCCCATTGATGTTTGAATGAGATTCATAAAAATGCAGGGATGTGCACTGCATCAGATGCAGAACTGGTAAAAGAGATTTAGGTCAACTCTATGAGCTTTTTCAAGAGAACCAAAAAATACCAAAAAATGTATGAGATGGGATCACACACAACTTTGAGTCTTTTCACAAACACAAAGGAATCCTTCTAGGTTTCAGGACAAAAATAAGGAACCTGAGGAGAAATATTCAGGAAGCTCTATTACTACCATAATATTATTTTAGAAAAGTCTCACCCAACTCCTCCAGGTGTTTTGTACTACAACTTCCATCAGCTACAAAGAGCTACAAAGAGTGGCCAGAAAAAGCTAGAGGGACCTGAACTGGAGGAGACTAATCTAAGGAGATAAATCTAGTTAGACTCTGAAGAAGCCTCCCAAGGAGAAAACTTCCACTGGTTATAGAAGAAAATATACCAGTTGTATTCTATAGCATATTTGTCAAAGCAAAGGATGACTATCTGGGAAACTATAGGAATATAACAGAACACAAAGCAAGTTATCCTCAGCATATGTCAAGCTGCAAATCCACTATTTGAGTTCACATTTCCTCTGAGACAATCGGGCCACTGATCAAACCTAGCACATTGAACTAGCTTGCATGCTGAAGTACACAATTCCAATAGCACATTAGCCAATGTGTAGCAAACAGGCATTTTGCAAGGAAAATCCATTGACTACTTTAGAGCAAAGAAGACAAATCAGATAAATTCCTTTAGAATTTTGGGGCCATCCGTTTATCAAAGATTCCTATAACTATAATTGAATTATACATCCTAAACATATGGTTTAGACTTAATTTTCTGTTAATGTAGGTATAAAACTCAAAGACGTGTAACCACCTCTATCTCATCCTTCAGTAGACTATGTAGTGTTGACAAAGGTCTGTGAGATGAACAACTGTTGCATTTTGTGTTTCTGGCCTGCACTCCATTTTGTAAGTATACACATCCCTCCACATTCACTGGGTTTAGGGGCACAGGAACCTCATGAATGTGGAAAAACTGCAAGTAACAGAAACACTATGTTTTTGCATGAGAGAACACCTCTCTGGGAATCTCTAGGTCCTCCAGTGCAACTCTGGTGAACATCTGCCAGACATTTCATACTGTCTTCATGTAACTGGAAGAGTTCAGCTCTTATCCCATACCCATAAATATTACTGCTGGCTGAAGGACTGTTGTAGTTCAGAAGGTAAACTTTCCAAGTACTAAACATTGTCAGGATAAGGCTTCCAAGTATGTGATGAATTATATATCTCCTTCCCAAAAGGATGGTTCCATTGATCAGAATTTACATTCAGCCAAGTTAAACCTCCTGCACTGTTGCAATTTTCAACAGGGAAAAAGGGATTATCACCTTTTTAATATAGTTGGCATGCAAGACATCATTCAAGCTGAGATAAGACTAACAAAATTTATGAGAGTATTGTGCACTTGACATCTCTAGTTTGTGTACTACTGCACCAATATTTGAAAGATTACTTTCAGAGTTTAAACTTTCTAGATAGTTGCTACTATAGCATTTTTTTAAAAAAAGCTTTTTCTTTCAATTACCTCTGAAAATGTGGATTTATAACAGATAAAGGGATACAAACTTTTATAATACATGATTGCCATAGGGCAAAATAAATTTAATAACAAGAAAACTGTAAATGTTACAGAAAATATCAATCTAAGGCTTCCTTCCTAGCCTGAAATGGCAAAGCATAATACACTTAGAAAAGAAAATCTTGTTTAGATAATGGAAATTATTTCCTTCTGTACTTGTGATGGCAACCAATAGAACAATCCAGATGGTGGGAATCAGTAGTTGATTGATGCTATTTATTTTTCAGACTTGTCAAAGGAGCTTTCTCCAAACAATTATAGGAGTCTTCCAAGTTCATTCCCCCACTTCAATTTTTGTTTGGATAGGGAGAAAAACAAAGTTTAATATAGTGTATTCCAGATATAGGTTGAGCTGAAATTTCAACTAGGTTATGCCAATATAATTGGAGATAATGATCAGTGCAAATGAACTACTTACATCTCATCATCTTCCTGGCCTTATTTTAAAAATAAAGAGTGGAAAAAGTGCATTACTCTAGCTTGGTTATCAGAGCCCTGAGTACATGGCTGTATGTACTACTTGAGTTGTGTATACAGATATACCTCAGTCAATGAAGAAAATGGTGTACCTGGGAATTATGTATTTAGCAGAAAGTTTGGTACCAAATGAAGAAATCACATGGAAAGAATAACAGACTGCTATGCTATGAAAAAGGAAGAGCAGTTCAACATTTTTCAGCAAACATTTTAATTCAAAACTAATAACATGCACACATGAAATGAAACAACCAAGTCAGGTTGTTTGCTGAAATAGA
>NC_056524.1:87951847-87960836 GCF_019175285.1 Sceloporus undulatus | reverse complement strand
TATTATTATTATTATTATTATTATTATTATTATTATTATTATTATTATTATTATTTGGGTTGGCTTCTTCCAAAACACACCCAGGGATGATTTTTTCTTTTTTTTCACCAGCCTTCGCTTTTCTCCTGATTTTCATCTGGTGGCCAAACATAGGTCTATGCCTTTTTAAGGATGCTGTGGGTAGCTTGTGAGACAAGTTTACTGCTGTCCCTTTCCCTCTTTGTTTTGCTATTAACATGCTCAGTAAAGGATTCTGCTGGCAGCTCCTGGTTCCCTTGCCTGTTGTAGGCAGGCACATGTAGCTACGGTAGGATCAGTTGAAGCAGAATACCAGCTCAAGCTCTTTTGGATTGTTTACTGCAGACATGCTGCCGTAACCCAGCACTGAGGACCCCAACAGACCACAGCAAATGATGTGCTCATTTTGTGTCTGGCTACAGTTATATTGCCAGATGCTTCTCCTAACTCCTCCTATTCTCCACCAGGCACAGAATGACTGAGGGATGCAGAGGCTCTACAATAGATCTGGGGGGTGGTCAATAGCCATCTGTAGTGTAGTCCCACATTCAGATTTACAACAGTACATTGAGCCACACATAGGATGTTGGCATTTATCTGTCTTCCCTCACCACTGTTGAGTGACCCTGGAACAAGTACAAGTGTTAGTGTGGGACACCAGCATGAGACACCCTTGTCTCAAAACAAAGTTGTTGAAATACAGTAGCGGGATGTTCATATGACTATGTACTCAAAAATGGCCTTTCAAAGGGACTGTCTATGGAGAAGCATGCCCCATTTCATTCAGTGGGAACTCCCACATAAGCATGGTTGGATTGCTTAGTGAAGTTCAGACATTCTGTGTAAGTTTGTTTAGAATAATAAATTCTGAGTATTAAGATGGTAAACATTCTGAAGGCATCAGATTCCATGTGATCTTGGAAGCTAAGCAGGGAGAGGCCTAGTTAGTTCTTGGATGGGAGACTTCCAAGGACTGTGCTGTAGACTATATTTCAAAGGAAGGCACTGGCAAACTACTTCTGATTATTCCCTTCCTGAAAAAAAAACAACAACCTATGAAATTCATGGGGTCACCATAAGTTGACAGGTAACTTGAAGACTCACAGACTCATGAACTGTAATAACTGAATACCACTGCACACAAACTAAAGTAGATTGTGAAGTTATGTTGGTTTTTAAAACAAAGGTAGGAAGGTTGCAAAATGAAGAGTCAGCATGGTATGGTGGTTTGAGTGTTGGACTACAACACTGAGAAACCAGGTTTCAAATCCCCACTTGGCCATGGAAACCTACTGGGTGAAGTCACACTCTCTCAGCCTCAGAGGAAGGTAATGACAAACACCCTCTGACAAATTCTGTCAAGTAAACCTATCATGGGGTCTTAGGGTAGTCACAGGTAAGCAATTACTTCAAAGCACACAACAACAATACTTAAATAGCCAACTGATTTTGTCTCAAGTACCATAGCTAGGTTGTCACCTCATTTTTGATATCATGGCCAGTTGTCTTTTTTAGATGGTAATCAGACCAAATCAGTTTTGAAATGTTAATTCATACAAGATCTAATTTCTATTTTTCTCGCCTTGGTGCACAGAACAATATTAAATTATACCATTGTGCAAAAGACATGTTAGAAGACAATCTAAGATCATTAAAAGTGAAGGTTAAAGAAAAATAAATATTGTTTAACACAACTTTCTTACATTTCTGCAGTCTCTTTCTCATATTCTCTCCACTGTGAACTTCAGTGACACAAGAATTTATGTGACGGCAGCTGGTAACCTCCCAAGTGGCCCAGGGAATCAGTAGGAGGTAGGAGCTCGTAAACATTCTGCAAAATCTATGTGGCTTGCAAGTTAGCATTAAAGTTCTTACAGTGATAGAAACTATAGCCGCAGATGGTGTTTTGGGAAGTCAGAAAAACTCAATAGGTGGCACATGAAATAGTTATTGGCAACAAGTAGTTCTGTTCTCCAGCAAAAGTGACAGAGATCGGCTGGTTTTCTTGCCAATATTTCTATCAGATCTTTTTTCCGGCTCTTTCAATCCGTATCTCTGACTGTTTTGGCAACATCATTGGTTTCTGTCCACACTTCACAAGTCCTAAAAATCCCCCTTCTTTTCCCTCATGTAAGTTTACTGTCATTGAAATATATTGTAAGGGAGTCTGTAGATATCCTAAGGGTCCTCAGTCTAGGATTTTAACTTAAGAATATATTTCACTGATTCATGAATGACAATATGAGTACATGTAATACTTGAGACTGCCATCCATCTGTCCATCTGATAAATACATCCACCCTTTACAGCTTAAAAGCAAATGGTATGCAGGCAATTTCCATAAAGGCTGAAATAGGTTTCTTTTAAACTAGGCTTCCAAATGTTTTCTGTGATTGTCTTGAAGTCCAGTATTCTTTGTGAAACTGAATCAGTCTTCAAGCTTTAGGGATGTACTGTAAATAAGCTCACATCTCATTTAGTAATTGTCATTGCCTTCCTCTAAGGTCGAGAAAGTTTGACTTGCTTAGGGCCACCCAGGTGGTTTCAAACCCTTGTCTCCCAGAGATCTAGTGCAAGACTCAAACTACTACCTCAAGCTTGCTCCCAGTCTAAACCATTGCAGATGGAAATGGATATTTTCCCAGCAGCAATATATTGACTGGGGCTATCCTTTTTATTATACAAAATAATTTGGTCTTGAAGAAGCAAGAAATGGCTTAGTCCTAAATGGGCATTTCAGACCCATTCATTTCACAAAATATCTGCTCCTGGTCCTGGAATATGTTTGTTGATATTGACTGAAATAGCTGTCTGCATCTCTGGATTCTCCTTTGAGGCATGGTTATGGGTACTGTTGTGATGAGTGCCCCCGTTTGAAGTTTGAACCAATTTGTTGTTAATTGCCATCAGGTCAGGTTTGACCTATGGTGACCCTATGAATGAGAAACCTGCCATCAAGTTGACTTCAACTTATAATAGCCCTATGAATAAGAGACCTCCAAATCATCCTGTTATCAGCTCCAGCAACTGGAGGAACAACGCAATTAAAATTCACACCAGCAAGTGTTTTTAAAAAGGAGCTAAAACAGAAGCAAAAGCAGCAGCAGCAGCAGCAGCAGCAATAATAATAATAATAATAATAATAATAATAATAATAAAGAATCCACAAAAATGAAATTCACCATTAAAATAATATTGTCTGGGAAAGTAATATTGTCTTCACCTGGGAGCCTGGGAGAATAATTTTGCCTTCACTTGGCACAGAAAAGAAATCAAAATTGCTGCCAGCCAAGCATCCCAAAGGAAATGGAAATACAAAAAATTGTCCTAATCCCATGAAGCCTTGCTACTTTTTCGCTTTAGAAAAATAAATGGGACCTCACAGTATCAGTTTTTCATATATTATACTGTCACGAAGAAATGGGGGGAGGGGGGATAATACATTACTAAAAGAAGACTATACAAAAATTGACTGCAGTATTTCAACATAACCCCAGCATTATCCCTCATAATGATGGATAGCCAGTTTGAATTACCATTTCCACCTATATCCAGTCTTTATCTATATGGAGATACAGGAGTGCCTGTTATCAGCTTTGGCTGATACGCCAGCTGTGCCCTTTCCAGGAAGTCAGGGACCTTGAGATTGTAGTACATGCACTGGTAACCTCACACCTTGATTTCTGCAATGCACACTACATGGGGCTACCCTCATGCTTGGTCCAGAAACTTCAGTTAGTTCAGAACATGGCAGCCAGACTGGTCTCTGGTACATCCAGAAGAGACCATATAACACCGATCCTAAGATCACTCCACTGGCTGCCCATCCATTTCCAGGCCCAGTACAAGGTGTTGGTTATTACCTTTAAAACCCTAAATGGCTTGGGTCCAACCTATCTTCAGGACCACCTCCTTCCATACAATCCTCCCTGCACACTTAGATCCTCAGGGAAAAACTTGTGTCCACGACCTCCCAGAGGACCTTTTCAGCTGTTGCCCCCAAGATTGTGGAATGGCCTGCCAGATGAGATCTGTCATATTACCACCCTAAATAGCTTTTAAAAAGCTATAAAGACGGATCTCTTTTGGCAGGCCTTTCCTGAATAGTCTCCTGGCCATCAGAAGGAAAATCAAATGCTGACCTCTGACTTCACCACAGTTTATTGAATTGTTTTTAAAGTATGTTTCATGTTTTAAATTCCACACTGTTTAATTGTATTTTAAGGGGAGTGGGTTGGGGCTTTGGACTGTATATTTTAACCTTGTAAGCCGCCCTGATTGCATTTTGTAGAGAGGCGGGATATAAATAAATTTTATTGTTATTATTATTATGGAGACAGCAGAAAAATTTCTCTCTGTTGCTTTTAATGATTTTGAATACAGACTATTTTGGCTGAATGAGTTTCTAGGCTAACATCTGTCTCCCAGAGGGCCTTTTCTATCACTGCTGCTAAACTATGGAACGACCTGCCGGAGGAGATCCGTCACATTTCCACTCTGGCAGCTTTTAAGAAAGCACTCAAGACGGATCTCTTCCGGCAGGCCTTTCCAACTTAGTTACCCTCCCCAGATATAGAGATATTTGTCCCCTCATCTGTCTATTTCCCCCCGCCAATGTTTCTGCCTATTTTTTGTTTGTTCAATTTTTTAAATGTTTTTAATGTTTTAATATTATTACCGTTTAATTCTGTTTTAGTATTGGGAATGGGGGAGTGGTAGGTGTAGGGTTTGATTTTTTAACTCTATTGTAATTTGTTGTATTTTATTGTTGTAACCCGCCCGGATTCTTCATGATTGGGCGGGCTAGAAATAAATCTATTATTATTATTATTATTATTATTATTATTATTATTATTATTATTATATTCTGTTTAAATCAGCATATAGCTACATCTTAGCAGAACAATTCCAATTTAATATGCAGAGAGAACCCCATAAGCAGTCTTGCTTGGAGGAAAGGAAGAGGCTGGGGAGCTCCATTGGCTCACTCTGGATGTTAGCCAGGAACTTTAGTACCACAAACTGTTATCATAGAATCATAGAATTGTAGAGTTGGAAGAGACCACAAGAGCCATCCAGTCTAACCCCCTGCCATGCAGGAACTCTCAAGCAAAGCATCCCCAACAGATAGCCATCCATCCTCTGTTTAAAGATCTCTAAAGAGGGAGACTCTTTCCAAGGTAGTGCATTCCACTATTGAGCAGCTCTTACTGTCAGGAAGTTCCTCCTAATGTTGAGGTGGAATCTCTTTTCCTGTAGCTTACATCCATTGTTCTGGGTCCTATTCTCTGGAGCAACAGAAAACAAGCTTGCTCCATCCTCAATATGACATCCCTTCAAATATTTAAACAGGGCTATCATATCACCTCGTAACCGTCTCTTCTCCAGGCTAAACATCCCTGGCTTCCTAAGTTGTTCCTCATAGGGCATGGTTTCCAGACTCTTCACCATTTTAGTTGCAGGACATTGGCATGCTCTTTTTGAATTGTGGTGCTCAGAACTGGACATATGTGGGCGGGGCTGGCATTCCAGGCTGCATAATGAGGAGGGTCCGTTCTCCAACTCAAGACACGTGTGTCTGAAAAGGAGGACACTGGTTTGCAATGCAACAAAACTTTAATGGAACTCAACTTTTCTCCCTCTCAGGATAACAGTTCACCAAAACGCAACTCAGGGCGGCCAAGGCTCATTTCCCCTTTGCCCAACTTCTTGGTTCTAGACTGTTCTACAGAGGAGAGCCCTCCTCCAAGGAACCCGGACCACTGCGATACTTCTCAAGGGGCTCCGTTTCCGCCTTCTCCTTAGTTGGTGGTAAAGGCCCCACTTCCCAGCGTTCCCCTCTCAGGTCCCACCACTCATCCTCCAAGTCCGGCAACTTGCGAGCTGCCCAAGCCTCAGTGTCCAGAAAAGGAAAATCCCCTTCCTCACGTGGGTCCCGCAGTTGTACTTCCTCGTGCGGCCCTTGTCGGCGTCGGGTCCCTCGACGACTCAGTGAGACCGGGATTCCCCTTCGCCCGGGACTCCGCCGCACCTGTCCTCTCCCTTCCTCGGCCGCAACTTCCCGTCCAGCTCTTCCGCGTCCCAGTCTCCCTGCCCACTCTGGCCCTGCCTCCTTTATCCTCCCAGGGGCTATCTCCGCCTCTCCTCCCAACTCCGCCCCTCGATTCTCCTCTTGCCCCCAGTCTTCCTTCCCCACCTGGTCCTCCTTAGCCTCCTCATCCCTCTCAGCAGCTACCATCTTGCTACAACAAAATATTCCAGGTGAGGCCTGATCAAAGCAGAATAGAGTGGCACTATTACTTCTCTTGATTTAGACACTATACCTCTATTGATGCAGCCTAGAATCACATTGGCCTTTTTAGATGCCACATCACACTGTTCACTCATGTTCAACTTGTGGTCTACTAGACTCCTAGATCCCTTTCATATGTGGTCTTTCCACCAGAGACTATGAAAGTTACATTTTTTTAATTAAAAGTCTCTGAATCTCAGAACCAGTGTGCCAAGCGTGGACTTCTTACAGCTGCATATAATATGCTGTATATAATATGCAGGTGCCAAGGATACTGGTAAAAGAATTGCCTTGTGACATCCACCAGCTGGGTTGCATATGACCCCCCCCAGCACTGCCACCATTCGAACCAACAAAAGTATATTATTATTATTATTATTATTATTATTAAACTTTATTTCTATAGCGCTGTAATTATACACAGCGCTGTACAAAGTCGGTAAAATTAGGAGTAAATAAAAGCCTGCCCAAGGCGTACATTTTAAGATAATAACATTTAAAAGAGGAATAGATAAAATTACCATATAGAAAAGAAAAAACAGATTAAAAACATCAAATATCAAACAAATCACATCACATCAAATATTGTCAGACAGCCAGATGACAATCACAAATTCCCTGAGAACGCTTCCCTAAACAATATGGTTTTCAGCTCTGTCTTAAAGCTGGTTAGGGAAGTGATGAGCCGTGCATGCAGAGGAAGAAGGTTCCAGGAATGAGGGGCAGCAAGAGAGAAGGGACGGATCCGGGATGGGGCAGAGAAGATCCTGGGTTGGGAGAGGAGACTTTGGCTACCAGAGCGGAGAGTGCGAGTAGGGATGTAGGGAGAGAGAAGATCAGTTAAATAAAGAGGGGCCAGCCCATGCAGGGCTTTAAAAGTGAGTAGCAGAAGTTTAGGGAAAAACATGCTTGCTGGGGGATTTGGGGAGTAATAGTCCAAAAAAAGTAAATTTTCAGAGCTCTGCCTAGGCCACATTACTCAGTAAATATCTACACATCAGAAAACATAAACACCAGAAACCCCTCTGTGCCATGTCTGATCATTAAACACCATGTGAAAAAGTGCCGCACATATTTGGTGAATTTAGGAGGGGAAAATCCACAAATTCTCCATGAGATCTCTATGATACCATTGTGAACTCTACCACAACTACCAAGTGGGACGAAACCCCACAATAGCATCCTGTTCTGTACAAGAGCATTAAAACAGTCACATTGCCTTGCACACAAAATAATGTAATGCCATGTGATGCACAGTTCAGAGCATGCCAACATCCTGCAGTTCCATTGCCCAATTTTGTTGGCCAAAGATGGAATTGTGTGGCCATTGGAATGTTGAGTGACTGTAGCTCTCAGAAGCCTTAGCCAGCATGGCCAATGGTGAAGCATGCTGGGAGCTGTAGTCCCACAAATGTATGGAGGGCCACACAGCTCTCATCTGTGTTGAGATGGATTAAAGGAGCTCTCTAGATTTTAAAAAAAGTTGAGTTACAAGAAGAGACAGAAAAAGTATAAATAATTATATATGGAGAACAGAGAATAAAATTTAATTTTTCTTTCCTTGCATTGGAGGGGGGTGGCAAGATAGCTAAGTGTTTGCCCTTTAAACCAGTAAAGTGTCTGAAAGAAAAGGACTTTAAATACGTCTTGTCAGCAGCACCAGGTGTTAAAGTACTTGATCTAATAGCCTGTCTGAATGGCTGCTTCCTGCTGAGAGGCACTGTTTAAGTAAAGTAGGTAAGCAATGAAAATTGAATTTTAAATTGAATTCTTACTTCATTTGCAAATAACCATATCTGAAAATTCTCACACTTCAATAAGAAGCTAGTGAACCAGTGGTTCTCAACCTTCCTAATGCCGTGACCCTTTAATACAGTTCCTCATGTTGTGGTGACCCTCAAAAGATGGTGACCCCTAAAGTGGTCACAACCCTCAGGGTGAGAACCACTGTAGTAAAGAGAAATATAAAGGGATCCAGAGAAAAAAATCTTGTATGTTTGGTAAGCAGCAATGAATAATCATCACATCCCTAATGCAGAACATTTTGCTATACAAATGAGCCACTACCTCTGCATAGATAGATAGATAGATAGAGAGAGAACCACCATTCCTTTATTCCAGTCTTTCATTCTAGGCCTGGATCGTAGTGTTCCTAGGGCTGACCTGGTGCAGTAACTCATGGAGTCACTCCCCCAATTGACTTTTTCCCATACCACCCCATGCAGAATCCTTAGTCACGTTTTTTGTAATAATGTTACTCATAAGTAGTAATTCTAATATTTCACTGAATATAATGGTAATAGTTGTGACATAAACAACTAGCAAAATTAAAATTATTACTTTAAATTGCAATATTATATGCACAGCCTAGACGTATTTACATTTACATATTGCATGTGGTTAAAGTGAAAATTTGGTAAAATGTGATTTTTAAAAGAAAAAGTTTAAAGAATTTTTAAAAATTAAACATTATTTTTTTAATTTCCCCCCCAAAATTTAATGTTTAAAATTTTCAAATTCAAAAGAAACTTGGGGCCTCTCCTTTCTCCTCCTGCTGAGCCTCATCCCATTTCATCAGTGTTTTAAAGGGACAGGTGAATGCCACAGCCCATTTTTGTCAAAAGGCAGATGTTTGAGGAGCAATGGTGTTACCGTTTCCCTTTCCATTGATCATCAATT
>NC_056524.1:87758249-87951747 GCF_019175285.1 Sceloporus undulatus | reverse complement strand
ACAACTGGCCAAAACTGGTCAGCGTGGTGCACAACCAGGTGGTGAGTTCCAGGCCAGGTGAAGAGCCACAACTCCCATCATCCCTGACATATAATGGTAATAGTTGTGACATAAACAACTAGCAAAATTAAAATTATTACTTTAAATTGCAATATTATATGCGCAGCCTAGACGTATTTACATTTACATATTGCATGTGGTTAAAGTGAAAATTTGGTAAAATGTGAATTTTAAAAGAAAAAGTTTAAAGAATTTTTAAAAATTAAACATTATTTTTTTAATTTTTTCCCCAAAATTAAATGTTTAAAATTTTCAAATTCAAAAGAAACTTGGGGCCTCTCCTTTCTCCTCCTGCTGAGCCTCATCCCATTTCATCAGTGTTTTAAAGGGACAGGTGAATGCCACAGCCCATTTCTGTCAAAAGGCAGATGTTTGAGGAGCAATGGTGTTACCGTTTCCCTTTCCATTGATCATCAATTGCTCCAAAAATCTAGACATTAAATTGCTTTCCAGCTCTTTCCATTCCTGGTCTCCAGGTTTTCTTTGTCTCTTTCAACAAACAAACAAACCAAAAACCTCAGGCAGATTCACCTGCTTAGCAACAAAACTCTGAATTGCCTCAAGTTCTAATCCTCCTCCTAAAGCTTTACTGTTTTAATGACTCTTCAGAGATTTGCAGATAGTAAAGATTAGCTAATCTTTAGTTCAGGCCACTTGTGTGAAAGTTTTTATTAAGTCTGGTGGTGATTAATGGATGTAGGCAATGAATTACAGCAAAGAAAAACTTGCCATGATGCTCCATCTTCTGCAAGGGGCTTCTAATCTATAGTAGATGAGCCCAGAGTCTTGAAATTATTATTTTCTTTCCTAAAGCTGTGGCAGAATTTCTTGCAGGGGAAATACTGCCATATTAGCTGAGACCCCAGCATTTCTAAAACAGTGGAGCCATGCTGAAAGGTGTCATACTCATTTAATTCTTAAAATATGATGTGCTCACTATAGTAGAATTTATAAAGTCATCCCTTCAAAGGTGTCTTAAGCTTTCCATCTTCAGAGTGATCCTCATCACTAGTGATATGTAAATTCTTAACAAACATAAAGTTTTATGCTCATTTAATTCTTAAAATATGCTGTACTCTTTGTAGCAGAATTCATGAAATCATCCCTTCAAAGGATTATTAAGATTTTCCATCTTTCAGATAACACTCATAAAATTAAGGAATTTTATAAAGTATTATTAAAGTGGAATATAGGACAGGAAGTTATCAGAGAAGGCATGATAGGCTGGGAGAAGAACATTCCATGAAGTGCATCATTGGGAAAAATCATGGAAAGAAAATTTAAGATTTAAACTTACCTAAAATCAGAAGTCTAAACTGATTAAGTTGTAAAATTTAAACAGCTAAAATCATGACTTAAATATCTGCTTAAATATTTTGTAGTCTGGAGGAATCTATGGGAGAAGGAATTAAAAGAGATACAGACAAGCGATGACCAAAGGCATTAACACATATTTATTTCTCAGAGGCTTAAATTATTGGATATATTTTAAGGGAAAGAAATGTTTGGGGGGACCACTGTATCTCTGACAGAAGGAAGCACTGTGGAAGAACCAATGAGAAGACCCTGCCATGTGTGAGTCCCTACCAGCCACAGCACTTTGGGACATTACAACTAGAGCTTAATTATATAATTCCAATACAACCATGCCAACATAACAGAGACATACCAGCTGCTGAAATAGCAAGACCATATCTTGCTGACTATTTAGTAAGTTTCAGATTGATCTCAGCCAGTTGGATAGGTTGCTGCCCATTTGAAAAGGACTGGAAATCTTAATGTTTTATTCTTTCATACACTTTCCCAAAATGGATGGCACAATTGGTTATGTAACTTTTCTAATTGCAGCTACAAGGAATAAAACAGATTTTATCATTGCAGCCCAGCCAGCAGTGCAATCATTAATCTCCCTGAATGGTCTCTTTTCTTGATTTTCTTCCTTGGAAAGTTTTCATTTAGAAAATAATCATCAGTAGTTGGCACACCATGTATCATATAAATAAAGGTGTATTTTATTCTTCTTCATTTTCTGGAATACCAAACATGAGCTCTTCTCCACTGCACCCCCTCTTTTCTAAAAAAAAAAACCCAAAAATATATCAAAAACTTAATTGGACAATTGAACAGTTTCACCTCTGATTCAATAATGTAATTTATAGAAAGAAATGGGATGATCATGTGCATGTCACTAAGTAAATCAAAATGATAATTGATAGGTGTCACAATGGCCCATGATCCTATACATTTGTCATGTTAACTTATACTAGGAGAAATAACATATATGAGAGCAAGCTGTCCTATTATGTCTCGTTCCGCAGTATCTCATAAATACATAAAGCAAACTGAAATGAGAAACAAAACAAAACAAAAACAGGAGCATTCCTGCTGTTTCTCACCTCTGCCTAGGTAGAAGTTTCTATTAATTTCCCTCACCTCTAAATTCCTCCAACTCCTGTTTTGTCTCATTTCAAGTTATGACTGATGGAGTGAGATCACGCACCCTGAATTCTGCAGCCAGTTTTTTCAGGCTAATGTTATATGAATATCTACATGCTGGCAGAGGATGTCCAGTTGCCTTGGAATGCCTTAGGGATGTCCATCACATCCATGCAAAGTGGACAGAAGTGAGACCTTTGGAGTGATTTGAGTGTTTCCTGAGGAGGGGGGCTTCCCCCAAAGCTACAAGTATCTAAGGTGACCCCACTTGAAGCTTCGTTTAAGCTTTGAACTTAAGAAAAATTCTGGCACCAAAAATAATTGATTTTTAATGTATTCTGTGTGAAGGATACACAGGGTGGGAGAGAAGGTGAATGAAGAAGGGAGTGGGATTGAATGACTTACAGGCTGAACATGTTTATTGATGGAGAGAGTGGGAAATGAACCACTCTCTCCAGCACCACATATTTTTGTAGAACTTCTCATCCACACAAGCATCTACACTTATCTTTCTGAATGTTGCCCATTTACCACTAAGAATAACTAAGGGCCACCTCTTTGTTGCCAGTCGTATCCTTAATAACAATTGCAAGAAACATGGTAAGATAAACATGTACATTTTAAATGTAAAGTCTACTCATGCAAACTTCTTCTAAAACTTGCCTTTTTTCTGAAACTTGATAACCTGATGTCCTCCTTCTAATCCTCCCAAGAAATACAAAAAGTTATTGTTTTTTAAAAAAGACCCACGACCTTTAAAAACAAGTAACCCACAACCCCCTGCATCTATTTGTCTACAATTTGGCAAATAAATTGCCAAAGGCCTATGAAGCCAGCTAATTTCATCCTATTCTAACAAAGAGAACCACAGCTACCACTATATGGATTTACCATTACAGTAAATGGGGAGGCATGGGGCAAGGTGTTATCAGTACGCTGATGACACTCAAATATGTTTCTCTATGCTTCTGACTCTTGCAGTGACCAAAGACTGCATCTCTTCTCTGAATGCCTGCCTTGAGTCGGTAATGGGCTGGACGAGGGAAAACAAACTCAAGCTGAATCCAGAGAAAATGGAGGTAATAGCGATAGGATCCCTAGGCCCAGGCAGGGAAGTTTGCCAACCTGTCCTGGATGAGGTCACACTTCCCCTAAAGGACAAAGTTCACAGTTTGGGAGTACTCCTATATCCGTTTCTGCAGTAGTCATCTCAAGTAGATGCAACGATTGGAGTGCTTGGTACCAACTTCGGTTGATATGCCAACTGTGTCCCTACCTGCACCAAAAGGACCTTCAAGCAGTGGTACTCACACTGGTAATCTCTCCTTTAGATTTCTGTAATGCGCTCTACATGGGGCTACCTTTGTACCAAGTTCAGAAGCTTCAATTGGTTCAAAATGCTGCAGCCAGATTGGTCACTGGAACATCTAGGTTTGACCACATAACACCAATATTAAAATCTCTTCACTGACTGCCGATCAGCTTCCAGGCCCAATAAAAAGTGTTGGTTATTACCTTTAAAGTCCTATATGGCTTGGGCCCGAGTTACTTGAAGGAACACCTCTCCCTACACAATCCTTCCCACACTCTCAGGACATCTGGGAAGAAATTATTAGAGTGTGCAAAAACTAGGTTAACAACAACTTCCCACAGAGCATTTTCCGCCATAGCCCCCAAGTTATGGAACGACTTGCCAGAAGAGATGCGCCTTCAAGAAAGCACTCAATACGGATCTCTTCCGACGAGCCTATCCATGAAATTTGCTGTAAAATATCCCACCTCCATTAGTACTGTATGTTTTATGAAAGTTAATTGTATTTTATTAACCTTATTGTATTGATAATATGCTTTTGTTTTATTGAATGTATTTAATATGTTTTTATTTCTGGAATAATTTGTTGTAATCCCACCTCGATCCGCAGGGAGAGGCGGGAAATAGAAATAAAATTTATTATTATTATTATTATTATTATTATTATTATTATTATTATTATAGATTTCCTAATACTGACTTTAATTAACATTCCTTGAGTCAAAGTGGACAGTTTTCCTGTTGATCTAATCTGGGTTGCCAGATCAAATCTAGGGCAAGACTCCTGTAACTTGAATTCTTAGATCCTTAAATGTTTAGATTTTGGAAGAAGAAAAGGTACTGTACTGTAAAGTTCCATCAAGTCCAATGAATGTACCTGTCTTCCAGACACCAAACATTTTAACTGTAGGCATCCCCTTCCCAATATAGCTTTTGCCTCATCTTCTCCTCCCATGTCTATTGGCAATGTACCTCCATACTGCTTGGCAGAACCTTAAAGTACCTTGTCCTACTCAAAAGATCTATTAAAGATTTAAGTTGTAGACTCAGTTGGGAACCAATGAATGAGGATACAGACTGAATTTGGTGATCCTTCCCCAGACAATTAAATTGGGAAATGACATCAAAAATAGAAGCAAAATTAAAATTTGGAAAACAAATATTCTTTAGACATTCAAATAAACTCGGAAAATGGCTATTGTACAAATGCATAAAAAGAAAAGAAAAGAAAAAGGAAGGATACTAGAAATAAAAGGAGGAAAAAACTACATTCAATAAAATGAAATTTTAAAAGATCTTTTTATAATAATTACATGGATTTATTCAATGAAAACTCTGCTTCAGAAGAAAAATTAAAAATAATTATTTAGAAACTGAAGAGACTTTACAAATCACAGAGAATTAAATAGGTCAACTTCCATGATGGAAATAATTGAAGCTATTAAAAAAGAAAAAATTGAGAAGATTCTCAGACTAGATGGATTCACAACATTGTATTACAAAGCTTTTGAAGAACAATGATTATTGCCACTATATATCAAACAGGGATGAAGATCAAGTTCATGGGGGAAATGCAAATACAGTTGTCCCACCATTTTTGTGGGGGATCCGTTCCAGAGACTAGGACCCAGAGCAATGGATGTAGACTGCAGTGAAAGAGATTCCACCTCAACATTAGGAAGAACTTCCTGACAGTTAGTGCTGTTTGACAGTGAACACACTCACTTAGAGTGTAGTAGAGTCTCCTTCCTTAGAGGTCTTCAAACAGAGGCTGGATTGCCATCTGTCGAGGATGCTTTGATTGAGATTTCCTGCATGGCAGGGGGTTGGACTGGATGGCCCTTGGCTTGAATGGTGGTGTGTGCTACTGACACGCACCCCATTTTAAGTCCCTCCATTTGCCCCTTCCAAGTAAGCGAGGGACGTGATTCGAAGTCCACAGAAACAGGGGGGCGACTGTGTTACCCTAATCACAAGAGAGATCCACAGCATACCAAGAATTCCATACCTTAAATGGAAATAACTCTTAAATGGAAATAACAAAGATCAGTTTCATAAATTTGTAGTGGGCAGCATTTGTAGTGGGCAGCATAGCTAGAAAAAACAGGATTACTTTTAATAAGGAAGGACCCCTGTACAAAGCTTTGTGTTCTAATCCATACAATGTGTTGAAATATATAGTACAGTGAGCCCATGTCATAACCGGGCTCCTTATAGGTGGCTTTCAGCATACGCTGAAGCTGCCTGGGAAATGTGTGCATGCCGCACAGCAAGCCCGAGTCCCATTATATCCAATGGGGCTCGCAAATGGCTCACGTGGCCACACGGTGCACACAGCCACACAGTGAGCATGAGCCCCATTGGATATAATGGGGCTCACGCTTATGTGTTTTTTGCTTTACGTGGGAGGGGGGTCCAGAACGGATCCCCCGCATAAAGCAAGGGCCCACTGTACTAACAGTTTCTAAGGATCTGTAGTATTGACCAACAATTATGTAATGGGGAATTAAGATCAGCGGAAGACCTTTGCATAGTCACACTACAGCTCTCTTCATGTATTTTCCCTATTCAGATGTGGATATATGAAGGAGGGAAGCCATACAATACCAAGTGCAGTACAAAGAAACAGCCATGTCACCTTTTCGGTGCACGTACTTTTCTTAATATGGCTAACTATGGACAAGAGTGCCATATAATCTGTTTTGAGCCCTTTTGAGGCAGGATGGGTTTGTTTGATAAGCTAGTCATATTTGGATGCAAATTACGCAGTTAATAATTACACAGAACAGAAAAAGGCTGCATGCCTTTTGGAGCCTAAGTCCTACGAAATCTCCAGGGCCTGGACCTCTGGTGTTCTGCACAGTAGGAAAACAAATAAATCATATTATAAAAGTTGGTATCTCAGCATACCAGGGAATAACTATAAAACCTGTGGCTAAATTTAGGTAGGGCACCTCGACCATGCACAGGCCTAATGCCAGTTTTCAGAGAAAACCTTCCTGGCATCTAGACATTGGTGGATGGATATGTGTGGCAAGAAGCCCGTTTCACACTACTGAATTGTGCAGTTTTTGTGTCTGAATAGAATTTCTGGAGATTATGTACTTGGAATTGTTTGTCTGCTTCAGGTGAATTGATTAAGAGAACATATCCACTATGAATTGACTAACAGAACTTTGAGATCAGTGAAAGCCAAATGATGAAGTTTTATAGAAACAAATAAGCCAAGATTTTAGCATTGAACAATAGTGTTATTAAATGAAAAATATTCTTGTTACTATGTCAGTTCTAGTTACTGTGTCAATTTAAATATGCTAAATCTTCACACATTCTAATCCAAGTTACTAAATGTCAACATCTACCTTTGGGCTTTGGTTTCCCTGAAGCTATTTTTAAAGAGCAATCAGTTTCAACATTGTATATATGCCCATATGCCCATATGCAGTATTAGAAACAACATAGACTGCAAATAATAGATAGGTGCTTGAGCCTACAGAATCAAATGCTGACTGCAATCAAAATAATTGTTCAGAGCAAATATACTCTACACCTGCTAAGAAACGCCATACCCCATATAAACATGATCAGAAACTTTTAGAGGGATAGTGCAATTTAAACACAATTAGCAACAATATGTCAATTAAAAAAGCAGCAACATGTAAAATGCCGGAAGACAACATCTTGCCAGGATGGTTCTAATGGAATATTACCTTGTAAATATTTGGATATGGGCATCTTGCCCTTTCAGCTTCAGATGTGCACAGAAGGAAAATCACTTTGGAGTCTACTTCAGTATTTTGAATAGCTGCTGTTCTCCAATTAGTGTCATGTTTCACATTGGATCTGAAGAAGCACCTCACACATTCGTTTTCAAAGCCTGGGCTATTTTTCCCATTGACTATAATGGAGGAAATTAACAATTGGCTGTAAACTTTTTATTTTTATTTGAATTTGAAAATGCAGCCACACATTCTGAGGGAATGGAGTTGGTTCTTTTTGTTTTAATGTGCAAGGCCCCTTTAACATGTGCATTTTTGAAAAGATGGGATGCCTTGACCTCTCTTTGGCTTTGTACAACTGTAACATACATAACAGGGGTGCCTCTAACTAAATTCCTTGAAATGTTTCTGAAGGATTAGTGAAGAACTTCAATTTCCAAATATGTTTCAGTAGACGGGCAGGACACCATGGACCAAGCCCATGGTATCCTGCCCCTTCTTCCTAACTGGGTTGGGGCAGTGACAGGTGGGTACTTACACACCTGCACATGCACCTACAACAACTCCCTGGGCCCACTGCCACTACACACCCTGTACCTGTCACTGCCATGAATCCCAAAGGCCTCTATCATGGCTGGTAAGAGCAAAAACATGGTGCCTGTATATACTCACATGACCAGGTACCCCCTTCTGATGTCAGAGTGGCAGGTATGGGACATGCAGGGCTGTCTAGTATTCAGCTATCACTATGGAGCTTCTAGGAAACTGGTCTTTTTGGACTGGATTGAAGCCCCTTTGGGTTGGGATCAGTTTAAGACCACTCAATTGATACCTGGACTGGCTGATCCTGGCCTGGGGCTAATGGCCTGAATTATTCACACAGGCTGTGGGGAACACAGGTTTTTTGGTCCATACATAAAAGCCCTAAGTCAATTTACAATGAGCACTGAAAGCACTGGAATAACTTCTGATAGGTTACTTAATACTCCCCCACCACATATGACTGGAATACTTTGGTAAAGTTTACTGACTGAAGCCTAGAACTGTCCATGAGAAGACTGTTAAGTGGTTTCTTTTTATGGAGAGCTTGCCTGTTGTGGGAGATTAACAACTCAGAAAGCCACTAAAACACAAAATCGCCTGTGGGAGATTAGAAACACAGAAAGCTCTGGGTCTGTCTAACCCAGTACTTGCGTCTCTGACTGGCAGTGGCTCTACACTCCATTTGGACTACTGTAACACACTCTTTGTGGGTGGGGCTGCCACTGGAAATGGTTCAGAAATTTCAGCAGGTCGAAATACTGCAGCTAGAATGTATCTTTCTATATGAACTTGCCAGAGTCTCAAGATCTACAGGGGAAGGCTTTCCTCAGTGCCATCACCATCATAGGCCAGTCTATTGAAGACATGAGAGAGACTTTCTTCTCTCCTTTCTGTCTGTGCAGTTCCCTTCTATAAAAGGCTAGGCTGGCCTTAAACAAGACTGCACTTCTTTATTGTGTTTTAACATTTTTATTATCAGGTTTTTAGTTTATGTTGTTTTCCGCCTTGTGTTATGTTGTTTTCCACCTTCCATCATTTCTTCCCTGGGTCTCATGCTGGGAGAAAGGGAGCATATGGGTGTGTGGTGCTTGTCTTTAGGCCATTTCCAACTTATGGTGACCCTAAGGTGAACCTATCACAGGATTTTCTTGGCAAGTTTCGTTAGAGGGTTTTTCCATTGCCATTTGCTGAGGGTGAGAGACTGAGACTAGTCCAAGGTCACCCAGTGGGTTTTCATGGTCAAGCAGGGATTTGAACCCTGCTCTCTAGAGTCATAGTTCAATGCTCCAATGAATACACCATGATGGCTCTCACATATTAAATAAATAAATAAATATAAACAAAGCAGGTCAGTTTGTGAACATATGGACTTTATATATGATTTCCTGATATCTAGAAAACTTCTGTTTTCTCAGATAATAGCTGTTGCAGATTACTGCAGTTAAAAAAAGAGAGAGCAATGACACACATTTAGCCGCTAGAAGGTAGGAGCAATCCAAGATGAGATCAGTTAAACCCAGCTGGAGGCTTATTTCTGTGTTCACAGATTCATTGACAGCTATTAACAGCTCCTTGCAGTTTTTATCCTCCTCTGCAACAGCTCTCATTGAACTGAGTTCTAAAGGACACCAAGAAAAGGTGTAAATAGACAGGTTCAAGTTTCCGTCCTGGTTCTGCCTGTGTTCTTTGTTTACATGGATAGAGTCTATGCCATAGAGTAATAACTCTGCTGAATCAGATCAAAGTATCCAATGAGGTACCTTCTCCTTTCATTGCTTCCCAGCAACTGGTATGAAAAGTTCAGTCCACCAGGAACAGACAGTTGTGTAGTGGCAATCTTAGTAATCCAATCTCTGCAAAGGACACACATGGAGTCTATACAAAAGAGTCCATAAATGTTAGAAATGAGGAACATCTTGATGATTCCAAGGTAAACCACAAAGGATCAACCTTTGTTCAGGCCAGGCAGCATCACAAAACGGGGCACAACAGAATAAGGAGGCCCATAGATTGCCTGAAGAATCTGCAGTGACAATAGGATTGCTATGGCAATGGGGACACTATTCATAGGACAGGAAGTCTCGGGCATCCTGTGAGAGGCTGAGGAACCACCACAGGCCTTCATGGCTTGCAGCCACTTTCTTTAAAAAGTGAGATGAGACAACCAAGGAGCAGCTCACTCACTGTCTTCCTAAGCCACTGCTGTGAAGCTAGTGACAGTGAACACCTCTTGGAACTGCAAATCTCCTTCCAAATATGAAGTCACTCTGATATCTGTGTGTGTGTGTGTGTGTGTGTGTGTGTGTGTGTGTGTGTGTGTAACCTTTCATATCCCCTAGCAGTGTTAGCTGGTGACCTCCATGTGAGGGAGGGAGGTAATGATGATGTTCTAAAGGCAGCTATCCATTTTACCTGAATGGCATCCCTCCCTACAAATAGATTCAGGACCTTAGACAGCTCTTTTACAATTCATATTAAGAATAGATTCACTGCCCTGCTCATATGCCACTATTCCTCTAAAGTACTGTATTTGTAGAAAACAAAGCTTAGGGAAAGTTATATTTTTGGACCCCAAATTCTGCAGCACCACCCCAGCCAGCATGGGCAATGGCAGTGTTAGCTGGAGGATTCTAAAAATATGGCTACCTCTTTGTGATGAGTCTGGAGACAGCAGATTAGTAAACCCCCCCCCCCCCCCCCCGCCAGCCAGAGCCATACTTATAAACCTGTCCAAGTCAGTGATTCACTTTCCTTATTTTGTTAAGCTTAATTGGTTTTTCTAGTTTAGTCTCTGCTTTTGGTTTTAAACTATGAAAGTTGGAAAGGAAGTGTTGCTAGATAGCTGTTTTCATTCTTGACTCAACAAAAGGCAAAATGATGCCCTTTGTTTGGTTTAGACTGGTGCACATTTTAAATCCCCTGGAAAAAAACGTACAGGGTGCCAGTTAGAATATTAATGGGAAGGCAGCTTTGCCAAATCAAAGCAGATTCATGTAGCTTCACTGGGTCACCTCTGAGCCTAAATGTAGAAGTCAATTTATTCTCAAGCAGAATATTTGCAGGCATAGTGTCTCCAGTATTTGTAAAATACGTATCTTTCAGCATGACCCAGGAGAAATTCTAATGGTATGGGTCAGGGTAAAACAGAGGCAGGCATATGTCTCTGGGATTTCTGTCTAGATAGATAGAGCCTAATTCCCAACACCCTTCCAGACCTGTAGGGGTATGCAAGCTTAGATCTTTGAAAGAAGGAGGTTGTGTGGTTGGCTTCACTTCTTCTGGCTTTGTCTCTGGTGTCCCCACTTTCCACTCCCACCCTCCAATCTCAATGAGCAGCAACTAGCACCTATCTAAAGCCTTACCAGGCTTGCACCAGCAAAGCAGAACGTATGGATGAGTGTGGGGTTTGTAATAGTTGATGTTTATATATCCCTTTTTGGTTCCATAAACTCCACTATAACTTTCTTTCTCACTCAAGGAAAGGATAATTACGCATGGTACATCAGCCCCTTGGGTGCACTTTCTCCATTCAGGTACCATATATAGAGCCTGTGACAAGAATCCTATTGGTAGTTTTTTGTGGGTTTTTCGGGTTATGCGGCCATGTTCTAGAAGAGTTTGTTTCTGACATTTTGCCAGCATCTGTGGTTGGCATCTCTGAAGATGCCAGCCACAGATGCTGGCAAAACGTCAGAAACAAACTCTTCTAGAACATGGCCACATAGTCCAAAAAACCCACAAAAACTATGGATGCCAGCCATGAAAGCCTTCAAAATCCTATTGGTAGGTTATGCTCAGCAGGTTATGCCAGCAGAAATATTTTTAAATATGTTGTGGAAGTGGTTATTCTATACCTCTTTGTGTAACACCTTTACTCCAATGTGCAGAGAGGCAACCACTGGCTCCTGGGTACAGCTCCACCTTGTGGCCACTGACTAGCTGTACCTGGGCACTCAGGAATGAAGAAAGAACTTTCAACATGGTCCAAGGGGCAATGGCTGCTTCCCCTCTTTCCACAAGTGCACAAGGACAGTCAGACCACGCCAAGGCACACTCCTGTGTCCATGGAGTAGAGCTGTGCCCAAAAGCTCTTGATTACTTTTGGCCACCTAGGAGAGGAGGAGAAGCAGCCATGGTCTCCCAAGCATTGGCATAGGTCTATTGGCAGAGATCTACACTCTACCAGTAGCCCTGTTGCAGTGGTTCTCAAATGGTGGTGGTGGGGACCCCACAAGGAGGGCATGAGATATGCTCAGTGGGTGTGTGTCCAAGACTTGGAGGACTTCCTCTTCTTACTCCCCCACTTCCCAAAATCTTTCTGTCCTGAAAGGGAAGAGAACAACAAGAAGAGCACTTGTTGGAGCCTCTACCTGAGAGAGGAGAAGGAGGAGAGCTATTTCCTTATAAGATGTTATACATGAATGTTTGAATGAAAATACACACATTAAACAAACAAAATTCATATACTAAGTCAAATGAGTGGATGTTCAAAATTCAGATGTAGATATAAAGGGAGCCACAAAGATAAAACGTCTGAGAACTACTGCCATCTCAGTTTGGTAGGGTTTTCTACCCAGCAGATCCAAAGATTCTTCCAAGCTTATCTGATACACCCACCAATATACAGTAGTACCCTTTTGCCTCTTCCACTGTTGCAGAGGCAGGGCTATAGAGGTTTCCAGGGGATAGGCTGATAAGGATGGATCTCTGAGGTTAGATCTCTAGTCTTGCTCTGAGATGGAACCTCATGCTGCACTCTCTGAGAAGATCTAGGATACCCTCTCAGGGACTGTTTAAGGGCAGCCAAAATAAATGGGAACATCAAATGGAGATTTCTGTAAAAGATTTATTTCTTTAATTGTCCTTTGTATGGTTCAAAAAGTGATCGGTTTGCAGTGTCTTTTCATATTTTCATTTAAAAGATGTCTGCAATGATCTCCTTGATAGTTGCAGGTTTATTTATTATTTAATTATTTTTGCCCCAGTGGTTTGTATCCTTAATCAAATTCATTTGCTTTTATATATTTATTTATTTCTCCCTTAAACTCCAGGAAACTAATTACAATGTTTGGCTTCCATTCACCTCCGGATCTTTTAATCCTCTTGAGAACCATACTGATGCTTCTGTAAATTGTAATTAAGAACAGAAATAGGGCATGGTATGTTACACATCAGGCTTGGCATTGAACAGTCACCTTTCATTAAGGAATAATCACAGTCTCTGCAGAAATAGAATTGGAGGTTACAAGATCGTGGGATAGTAATGAATGATGTGAGCAGACTTTAAAATGGTTTCAGTGTACAGTTTCTTTCCATCAAAGTCTTATCTGGTAGCCAATTCTGGGTGTAAGTTGTTTCTGTAAGTCAGTTGGAATCTTATTAAAATATGAACAGCCCATTCTACACATGCCTACTCTGAAATAAGCTGAGATCCTCTATCAAGCTGGTAGAGGGTAAAATTCTACCATCCTATTTACACAGGTTTTCCTGGGAGTAGGGAGGATGGAAATGGCTAGTCTGGTGATGATGTGAAGGAGCTCTCCTGGCACACCACCATGGCCAATCCATGGTTGGTGGATTGGGATGGTTGCATTGGGAGTGGAGCTATTAGTAGATACATTCCAACAGCTGTTGTACTGCCAAGCAGACCTCCTGAATAAGGAGCTGCTGGATACTTCCTTATGCAACATTGTTAAAATAGATCCACTAGTAATACTAGCACAGTGATTCACAAACTCTGGTCCTTTGGCGTTTTGGACTTCAACTTGACCAACATTCTGGAACTATGGGAGCTGAAGTCCAAAACCTCTGGAAGACCAAAGTTTGGGAACTACCATCTAGCATAGTAGAATTCTAAATAAAGGGTTTTGCGGAGCTTTCTCCTGGATAAGCAGACATTGAACTGCACTTTTAAATACTTTTCAGTAGGCATTTAATGAAGCCAACAATAAAAAAAATCAATATAACCATCTATTAAACATGACTTAATGTTTATCCAATGAAATACACACACACACACACACCTTAATAAGAACTTGGAAAGCTCTGTGCTTCACATTTCTCGCTATGCCTAAATAATTCATTTTCATTATGTTATAGGTGCAGATGTGAACTTGGCAAAGCTACTCTCTGGGAAAACAAGTCCCAGAATCCATGTTGGTCATATTGGCTGGGGAACTTGGAAAACTTTAGTCTAAAATAGCATGTAGGCCATATATGTTCCCTGCTTTGTCAAAGGGACATAGATAAACAAATTCTATTTTACCAGGAAGAGATGTTCAAGTACATTGCTCCAGAAGGGGTTATAATTCCTCAAAGGCAAGTTAAATACATGGACAGATAGACAGACAGTTTAACACACACACATATACTCAAGCATGTTGCTAAAGAAAGCAAGGTGAAATATGGAATATCTTGTCATATTCCTTCACTTTTCTGGATTATTAGTTGGAAGTGCAGTCAAAGACTGGTTTGTTGTTGTTGTTGTTGTTGTTGTTGTTGTTGTCAGTTGAATCCTGTTGGTGACATGTGCCTTCAGTATTTGGTTTTAAGCTTGATGTGCAAGAAGGTATTCAATAGGTCCTTACACTATACCTCTGAAGCACAACTGACTGCTTCAGAGCCAGAACATATGCTCACTGACATTTTATGAATGAATTAGTGTGTGTGTGGGGGGGGGGGGGGCACCTGACAGCCTAGAGAAGAGAGAATAAAATATTCACCTTAATCTCTAGCATACTCAGGTCTGCTTACTAGAAAAATGCTTCTTATCATTTCTCCCAGCTGCAGTACTACAGTGGGTATTTCTTGCCCTCCTCTTTCCATGAATTGGATGAGAAGATGGACTTCATTACCAAAGAGGTCAAATGTTCTGGGGCATAAGATTAATGTGGGGAGAAGAATAGAAGTACACTAGCAGAGGGTTAAATTCTGCCAGTTTCATGGAGGATCTCAGTCATTGCAACTTCGGGTGGAAAAGGAGGGCTTGTTCATGCAATCCTTAACAGATATACAAATACCTTTGCAGTGTGTGTGTTGTGTGCCTTCATGTCATTTCCAACTTCTGATGACTCTAAGGCAAACCTGTCATGGGGTTTTCCTGGCAAGATTTATTCAGAGGAGGTTTGCCATTGCCTTCCCTTGAGGCTGAGAGCATGTGACTTGCCCAAGGTCACCATGTGAGTTTTATGGCCAAGCCAGGAATTGAACCCTGGTCTCAGGAGTCATAGTCCAATGCTCAAACCACTACACCACACTGGCTCTTATTTATTGTGGATAGATGCTAAATTATTTTCATTGGATAATATGGTAGGACAATATTCATGAATATTTGTCTTTCTGAATAGCATTGTTTAATCCTGTGAATAGTAAGTGCTGATCCATTATGTCTATTGCATGTGCTTGCAAAATGTAATGTCTTATCTAAACACTCATTTTCGTGTCTATGGTTACAATTATCTGCTGTGTATACAATTAATCTTAGGCAAATAAAATACAGAATGAAATGTTTTTATATCAGTATTGCAGGCTAAAAACATTGGAAAGTGTTAAATTTGAAAGATGATTATGTCCCTTCTATAATATTTTGATCATTAGTTTTCAAAGGCCTCTTGAGTTTATGGTAATGTGTGGGGACTTAGAGTTTTATTAACTAGATTTATTGTACTATCAATATGGCATTAAATTCAATATAGCTTCCATATGGATTTATTTGGATTTTTGTTGGATGTTTTTTTTAAAATCAGGATTGATAGTGAAATATACCTGAGATTCTATGTTCTCACTTGTAAATGAAAAATTGTGATCTACAAACCCAGAGTGTGACAAGAATAAAAACTCACTCATTTCTGTGGATTCTTAAGAACATAGAGTTGCCTTCACAAACTATTTCCAGCATGGAAATAATGTCAGCCTTTTAAAAACAAATAATCCATAACAGTCTTATTTTGCATTTTGGAAAAAAAAGTGTGGGACTTGTAAAATCTTCAGGAAAAAGAAGAGGTGAACTTTTAGAGTCTCTGAATTCTTTTCAGACTCAGATCAAAACCGAAGCATGTGAGGAATTTCTGGCCTCCTCTCTCCATCCTGTCTGCATAAACCAGAGGGGGATAACTGCAGAAGTGGCCAATATTTTACCCAGTTTGGCTGAATTTTGCTCCAGATCACTTGGAGGCCTCCAGAAGTGACAATTTTCATCCTCCCCCCTTGCTTCTCTTGTTTTTAGCTCCCCAAAATGGCATGTACAGGAGCTCTGGAGGAGGAATAAAAGGAACCTGGCCCATCTAAGCCAACAGCATACCCTTTGACAATTCACAAATGAAAACCAGGACACGTGTGAATGAGCAACACCAGAGCATGTTCAAAAGGAATGGTTAGGCAACATGAGAGCAAAACCAATGGAGAAGAAAGCTATTATTTTAAGCAAAGAAACCCTGGAATTTTTGTATTGATTTAGGAAATTATGGAAGGTGGAAAGGTGATTAATCTAGTTGCTCATGGAAAGAAAGACTCTGCCCCTTCCTCTCCTTACTGAGGGCAAACTGCTTTTCACGTTGAATTCAGTTTGCAGCAAATGACATAAACTGAGGACAAAGGAGAAAAGTGGGAGGAAGAGAGAGAAACCAGAACCCTTTAAAAGCATTAGAGAAAATGGGACAGCAGAGGATTAACTGGAACTGTCCCTGCAAACTCCTACCCCATAAACCCTCACAACTACCCTGAATCCTCTCTTCTCCTTATAGAGGAGCTATGAATAGCAAGAGAAGGAAAAACAGTAAGGGGTGAGAGAAAAGGAGGAGAGGCTAGGAAGAAAGGAAAGGAAAGAGAGGGAGCTTTGACCCTTCTGTGTTTTATTTAATATTTTGACAAACACCTTTCAAACACAAAGCTCTGCAGTAATAAGCTTTTTAAAACTGACAGCAAAATAATTAGGATATCTCTTTAAAAAGTAAAAAAAAACCCAATTATATTAACAAGTTCATGAATTAAATATTGAAACTATGCTTTTACATATGGTGGCATAGCATATTTTTCATTTTTTTTCTAGCTTTGCACAGGAGTAAACACTATACACAAATCATCTTATATATTCCGTACAAGTAAGCCATCAAAATCATATTACATTTGCTTTTTTGCATTATTATCAAAGTAAAACACTGTGCAAAATACATCTTAATACAATAATGCCTGTGATAAAACTGAAGTTTCTTTTCTTTTTGGTGGGGAGGGAGAAGGGGATATTTTATCAACACATTGGTGCAAACTGGCAATATATGTACAAGTAAAGGAACAGAAACCTGCAGCAATTGAGTATGCACAAGACATTATCAAACCTTTATTTATTTATTTTTTGTAAAAGGATTCATAATATATTGCTTCTTTTTCAGAAATAAAATCAGGTAATTCAAAAGTCCTCTGTCAAATTACTTAGCAGTAAAATATTGCTTACAGCTGAGTAGCCACATATGGAAGTGGGCTGTCACACTTCCAAAATCCAGTCACAAATCCTGAAAATGCATAATTTCAGAAGCAGCTAATAATGAGTTGGGTCTCTGCCAGAAGGCAGATGGTTTTTGGAGTCCTTATTAACAGCATGGCTGAATGTCTCCAGTGGTTTGCAACTTGTATCTGTGACCTTGTTGAATACTCTCCACCCCCCCCCCTTTTGCTTTGCCAATTTTAGGCTGGGAAAAGATATGAAGGCTGATATAATTAACTGGGGACATGATTTTTCTCTGTTTCGTTTCTTCTTTATTGTACAATTCTTCAGTACTGTACTGAGCACTGAGTGCCATGCTCGGTTTCTCAGTTTGTGTGTGTGCATGGGTGGACCATGTATACACACTTTGTCTTTGTTTCCGTGCCATATTACCCTTTGGAGCCCATTTTCCATTGGTTTCCTGGGTGGGGGGGGGGGGGGTTGGGTATTGCACCCTCGCCCAAGGGCTCACCTTATTTCCTACAGTGCGGACTGGATTTGATTGTCAGCAGAGGGATAAGTCTTGGTAGAATTTGTCTAGGGGGCTAAATCTTTTTTAAAAAAATTATTGTACTTTATTCTTTATTGAAGTTGACTCATTTTAATGCAGAAAATAGTTTAATTCTATTCCAATGCTTTTTTAAAATGCTTTTAATTGTATCATTCTTTTACATTGTGAACTGCTTTGAGTTCCAATTCTGAGGAAAAAAGTAGGGTGTAAATGCATATAATAATACTGTATATAATCATGTATAAGTCTAGAAATGTTAGTAAAAAATTGACCCAAAAAACCTGAGTCGATTTATCCATGGGTCAATGTAAGTACTGTGCTTTAATTCTTACTTTTTAAAAAAACAAGCATCCCCTGTTAAAATGCAATATATATATATATATATATATATATATATATATATATATATAATCACTTTTGGAAGCATACATTTCCCCTCTACACTCTCTTCCATCCAGCTTTTAGGGTGAGCACAAACAGTTCTGCCTGCTGGAATTTTGTATGTTCTTTGACATCATCCTTTAAATACTTTGTTACATGCCCCTAAGTTTTACCTTCAACATATCCATGGGTCATACATATCACAAATCCATAATTTTGGCCCCCAAACCTGCCCTCGACTAATACATGAAGTGGACTTATAGTTAAGTACATATCCTAATAATAATAATACCATCACCATCACCATTGGCTGTGAGGTGATGCTGGATCCTATCAGTTAAAGGGTTAGAATACTACTCTGTTACATACCTTCTGCTGCATCATTTACCAGCAATGAAACATATGTTACAGCAGTAATGTGTGCAGTGTTCAACAGCCAAAGAACCTTTGGAGGGGCTGGAAATACACCCCCTCTTGAACACAACTCAATCCTGTACTTCAAATGTAATTAGTAGTTCTATAGAAAATAATATTATGCCTCAAAAACAATCCACTACTGCACCAATTAAACGGATATGCAGTCTGATCCACTGCATGTTTATTGGGAAGGCCTAATGGTTGCATTGGAACTTACTCTTAGGTAGGGATCTGTACTTATGACAAGAGGCTACTGTTAGAACAGAATATAGAGAAACAGAATGGTTCTGAATTGGCAAATGGGTCAGGCAAGGCTGCATTCTATCACCATAACTGTACAACTTGTATGCAGAAGATATCGTATGAAGAGCAGATTTAGACTCAGAAGGAGGAGGGGTAAAGATAGAAGGAAGAAACATTGACAATCTAAGATACCTGGATGATACCATACTAGTAGTGAAAAACATCATAGACTTGGAACAATTACTAAACAAGGCCAAGGAAGAAAGTGCAAAAGCAGGCTAACTGCTGAACATAAAGGAAAAAATTAATGACCATGGAAGATCTACAGAAATTCAAGCCAGAAGAAAATTGAAATAGTTAAAGATTTTCCATACTTTGGATCAAACATTGATAAGAATGGAGACTACAGTAAAAAAATCAGAAGAAGACTAGAAATGGGAAGGGCAGCCATGAAAGAACTAGACAAGATCCTAAAGTGTAAATATGTATAACTGAGTACTAAAGTTAGAATTGTCCAAGCCTTTGTATTATTCATCACCATATAGATGTGAGAACTGGACAGTAAATAAAGATGACAAAGAGAAATTCAGCTCATTTGAAATGTGGTACTGAAGAAGAGTGCTGAAGATACAGCGGTCAACCAAAAAGACAAACAAATGTGTCCTTGAACAGATCAAGTCTGAACTCTCCTTGGAAGCCAAAATGACAAAACTGAGGCTGTTGTGCTTTGACCATATCATGAGAAGGTATGACTCACTAGAAAAGACAATAATGCTAGGAAAGGTAGAAGGTAGTAGAAAGAGAGGAAGATTACATACTGGATGGGTAGATTTAGTAAGGGAGGTCATGGGCCTAAGCAGATCAGTGAAGGATAGGAGGTTTTCAAGATGTCTCATCCAAAGGATCACCATGAGTTGGAGATGACTCAAAGACAGTTCACAACAACAAGGTGGTCACATGATTACTGCTTATTGGTGAGAGGTGAAGTACCTGTGGCCATCCAGATGTTACAGCAGTTTGTATCCTATAAACCCCACAATCCATGGCCATTGCCACTGTTGGCAGAGGCTGATGGGAACTGGAGACCAATCCTTATCCTTGCTACAGCCAAACATGCACAATTGGCATTATTTATTCTAACAGAATCTCAGCTGGGAACAAAGCAAATGATTTAAGTATCTAGGATTTAATGCAGAATTCAGATATAAATCACATTTATAGAATAAAACATAAAATGACTGTCTCTCTTTCTCACCCCCCACCTCAGTATAACAACAAATATAAAATTGTTGTCACTTAAACGTAAATCATTTTTATGGCTATGATATAAATTTATGGGATATGTTTACATCTAGCTCTGTCAAACAGCCATGCAGGAGACAGGTAACTGTTTGTATCTACAGGAAGACAGGTGAGCAAAAAAAGCAAGTGTCCAAAAACCAAGCTGGAGATGAAAAAGCTGGGGATATTTCTCATGAACCTCATCATGTAGACTATTTTGATCAATGTGAGATTATCAACAAGCCCTATCAAAATCATGATCCCATAAAAATTATTATGTATGTGCATTCATAATAAAAGAAGTCCGTAACCAACTAAGAGAGACTTGCATGATTCTTAAAAAGCCAAATACAACAAAAACATTTTACAGGGATTTGAGCAAATTTGTAAAAACCGTATTTAGTCAGGCAGTGGTGAAATTGTCCAGCAGGTGGCTGACATTCTCCAAAAACCAAACAGCAGTTTTCTACTCATTGAAGCAAGCCACCTAGATGGTGTGAAGCCGGGAGAGAGCTGACACTTCAAAGATCCTGCCTCTAGGAATTGTGTGTTTAAAAGAGCTGCTCCTTACCTTTGTGGTAAACACAGCCTTCATGTTCAGGACCTGCAAAGACTGGGAAAGATTAGCAACTAGCAATAGGTCTTGCAAAATGGAATCTACAGGTTTCAACAGTGAAATCTCACCAGAGTGTCGACACTAAAATTTGGGCAGGTTTTTTTTCCCTCACAGACTTTGGCTTTGGTCTTTTGCAAACCGGAGAAGTACTCATTCAGGGGGTTAGCAAACATGTCAAAGATCAAACTTGTGGAATTGAAATGGTGTTAATATTTCCTTCTTTGAATGGATTGCATTTATTATGTGTGTGTTTCCTTTTATGGTAAATCACACGCCTCATATTCCACTTCTACCGATAACTACCAAGGAGGAAGTAAATCAGCTCCAAATAATTTATGTGAACTGTTTGGGGTTTTTAAAATCAAGCAACTATTTTTTAGGAAGTCAGCTCCTGGCAATGGCTTCTGAGGAGTGCATTTTGCTAGATGTGGAATTGGATGACTTTATTCTCTGCAACATCTCTGCCACTCAACAGGCTAATTTCTCTCTGCTGGGTGAGGACTTCTTTTACTATAAATTTCTATATGCAATTCCAACTATTTATGGAATCATCATTTTGATAGGTCTTGTTGGCAATATCACACTGATCAAAATCTTCTGTTCTGTGAAGTCCATGAGAAATGTTCCCAATTTGTTCATCTCCAGCTTGGCATTTGGAGACTTGCTTCTTTTGCTCACCTGTGTTCCTGTGGATGCCAGCAGGTACCTGTCTGCTGAATGGCTCTTTGGTCGGGTTGGATGTAAACTTATTCCTTTCATACAGCTCACTTCAGTGGGGGTGTCTGTCTTCACACTCATGGCTCTCTCTGCAGACAGGTAAGCTTCTTTCTGAAAGTCATCTTGAAGTACAGGATAATCTATTACAGACCTGGGGCTTTTCATAGATCTCATTTGTTTTGCGAGTATATTTAAAGTTCATTCTTTTTTTAAAAAAAAAGACTCTCTGGCTGCATCCGCACTGCAGGAATAATCCAGTTTGACGACATCACTTTCACTGTCATGGCTAAATATCTCACAAAACTACAGATTCCAAAATTCCATAGCATTGAGTGATGTCAACCTGGATTATTTCTGCAGTAAGGATGCAGCCTCTGTCTCATAAATTAACAATAAGGAGTCAAAATCAACCATGCTCAAAATCAGCATCTAAAGTTACAAGTGAGACCAGATAAAAGAGCTACTTTCTCCAAGGTGAACAGGTGTCATAATCTTCAATTTCCAGTGCTTTTTTGCCTTTACCCATTTCCAGAGTGCAGTCCTATGCATAACTTCTCATTGAGTTCAGAAAGATTTAGTTCTAGATTATATGTTGATCTTAGTTCTTGATTTTCCATACATTAAAATTAAAAGTATGTTATAATAGAATCATAGAATCATAGAATTGGAAGAGACCACATGGGCTATCCAGTTTAATGCCTGTCATGCATCAAAGCACTCCTTACAGATGGTCATCCAACCACTGCTTAAAAACCTCCAAAGAAGGAGGTTATAAGTAGTGGAAGGTACCCATGAGTGAGTGAACAAATGCTGACAAAACTTTAGAGGCAGATTTGCACAGATCACATTTCTATGGTTTACAAGGTTCTTGTAAAAGAACTCCGCTGTGCATGAACAGAAATAACTGACTCACATACAGTCAACTAATTCATTTTTCTTTCTGCCTTCTTCATATAGATGGCAGACAAATGAGCTAATTAGATACAACAGTTATCTCTCATGAATGAATCTATTTCTCATTGAAGCTCCTATAGTAGTGTGACATCCCTATCATCAATTTACTAAAGATTAAGAAGCTACAATTCATTTGTACAATCAAGAAATGGGATTATGAGATTATGGCATATTTTTATACAAAAGTAAACTGAATGCCTTTTTTTAGCTTGTTTTGCTTAGTAAGTAGATATGCTCGATTATGACTGCTACAGGTATACAATAGCAACGGTGCTCTAGTTGCCTGCATGCATGGATAGAGAATTGACTCAGGCTATGAAAACACTCATATTACCATAAATAAAAATACTGTACTATTTTAGCCACATTCTCTAAAACAAGGCCCATACATATAAATTCTATTGGCATACCATGGGAAGGAAAGAGAAGAAGTGATGAAGGTGTTCACATGGTGGTGTCATAGAGCCATTTATATATGACACAGAATGAATTGGGAACATCCCAAGCCAGTGCAGATGGAAGGTGGTGCATCTTATTTTTAAATGATCTTCCATAATTAAAAACAAGTCTTTCCTATGTGAAGAAAGCTAAGAGTTCAACAACTCAGAACTATACTGTTTCCCAGTAGTCCCTCTCCCAGGTTACAAACTTTTGCCTTGTTCACCACTTAGTTTTCAACTGGTTAAGCTTTTCACCATAAAAATATGTTGACATGCATGTTGAATTCTGTAACATATATATTGAATCCTGTCCCCGATGTATGCATTGAATTTTGTATATGACATACCCTTGCTGCTGTGGATGATGTGATGTCCACCTAACCACCTGTAGATGACTGGAGCTGCCAGCATGCACAGTGATACCAGTCACTCTTCCTACTCTCAACAGGTAATCAATATTGAGTCTGTGACATGGACCATCTGTTGAGCAGTGGACACACAGCATGGGATCAATATTGTGAAGTTGTAAACATGTCAAGAAGCTTGCCTTTTCAGCAAATACCAGCCTGATTACTTCCTGCTTCTCAACTGTATCAATGACTGTTAATTCTAAAGCTGCTTTTAAGGTCTCACTTGTAAAGCTGCTGATCACTCAGTGATTGTGTCACTAGACAGTCCACCTGTCTAAGCAGCAGAGATGGGGAACTACAGACAATGGTTATAGACCAAAGAGGGCTCTATACTTGGGTGGCTAGGTGCTTCACAATGGTTTGTGTATGAATGTGTCCACATGTACTTTTCTAAGCTATCTTATACAGGATGTGTTAGCTTTGTTTCTTAGACAATGAAAGTGAACTATGTGCACTATCTTGGCCTCTTTGGAGGAAAGACACCACATAAATCTAGCAAATGATGGTAAGTTAATAGCAGGAGCCATTAAAACTTTCCCCTCCAAATAAAGAATCTATTTCCCATGTGTTTGTGGCCAATCAGTGTTGAGTGAGAACAGGGACTGCTCACAATAACTGTAAAGGTATGTGGTCCAAGCACTTGGAAATTTCCTTCCTGCTGATTGGTTTTGAATAGGGCCCATTGTATTCTGTGCCTGTAGTAAGATATGATTGATTTGCAGAAACGTACATCCTGTGCTGCCTGCCATGTGTTTCAATACAGCACTTGACTTCATAGCATCCATGTTTGCAGTTTATATTTCTTTGCCTGCCTTGCCCATCCCCATTCAGAGACATTGTACAAACTCCTGAATTAGCTTCCAAGTGAGAGTAGCTGGTTTAAAACACAAGAGAGCCATCACAAACAGGATGTTGATCCAACACCAAAGAAATGCTATTTGGGATGCTGTTGATCCAAGCTGTGGGGGGAATAAATATTCAAATATAAGAAATAAGAAATAGTCATACGATAAAGATGAACTGGTTGTTTGGAATGCCTACAAATGATTCAGAGTTTTGTCAGAATCAAGCAAGTACAAGAAATAGAATTTGAAATGATGGCCTGTTACAGACAGGCCAAAGTTTCTTATAATGTGCTCATGAACATTGGTTCCAGTGCTAATGCTCAGCCTTCACCACCACACCTGAAGGCAACAAGCTATACATTTCAGTTGCTATACTGAAGTAAAAAAAAAAAAAGTGGGTTTTCCAACTTCTTAAATCCTTTAGTCCATGGGATGCACACTTCCTTTAAAATGCTAATATGTAGCCTTGAAGCTCTCCCAGATCCCCAGACGCACAATAAAAATGAGCTACTTTGGGGTGTCCTTTTCACCTGAATCAGCAGCAAATGGGGTGATTTACCAAAGAAAAACAAAACAAAACAAAATGGCCAAAAATTGGCCAAAAGGCAACCATGAGTGATGTGACATCTCTTCTGGCATGCCAAAATCCAATGGTGCAGCCTGCTGGAGATTGCAAGAGGAGAATGGCCATCATCCCCTCCTGTCCCTGCACTAGCATGAGATGGCAGACCCCAATAACTAAAACTGGCAGGACAGCAGGAAACCGCAGTGCATGGGAATGACAGCTCTTAGTTTGCTTGTCTTACTGCTTTTTTTTCCTTCCAAAATATTCTGGAATGGCCTCTACCAATAATTTTTGGTACTGTAGAAAGTGACCTTTATGTATTTGTGTCAAGGAGGATGGTGACCCATGACCACACTTCAAATCATGATGCAATCCTTTACTGGTATCAAGAGAACCTCCTGTCCTGTGTGGTCATCCAGATGCTGTTCGATTGTAACCTCTATCAGACCTAGGAGGCATACACACCATAGAAATAATGCACTTTAAGTGTTGTCATTCCATCCTAAGGAATCCTAGGATATATGGTTTGACAAAGCCTTTATCCTTCTCTGCCAAAGAGTACTGGTGTCTCATAAAAATATAAATCCAGGATTCTGTAGGATGGAGCCATGGCAGTTAAAGTGGTGTCAAACTGCATTATTTTTATGGTGTACATGCACCCCCAGTCAACAAGGTGAATGGTGAGAGATCCTGAGAGATGATTCCCAACAACATCTGAAACAAGACTTAGAAAATCAGTTACCAGAAGAATAAGATGTAGGTCTGTGCATCTAACATCTCTTTTTCTCCTCTACATATGAAGTGAATAGTTAACTGGCTCATATTGGATTCTCTTGGGTCCTGCACTGCTTCATTTGGACTCCATGCAGTGCTGTCATTAACTAAGCCAAGCATGGTTAATGTGTGGTCCAAACCTTGATAGTTACTTTCAAGTAGAATGAAGCAATCCATTCCTGAGGAGGAGTAAGATGATGCATCTACCACTGCACAGCTATGATTGCCTTCATATTTGTAGCCTGTCCTTTCAATGAAGTGTTCAGAGTTGTTCAAAGTGGAGAAATGCACAACGACACTTGCATGTCTGCACTATGTGAGCCTGCAAGAGGTAGCAGTAGAAGTAGTGACTGGATGTTAGGGTTTCCTAGTACATTTTCTCTTTGTCTTGTCTGTTTTGTTGCTTCCTCACCTACAAACTGATGTTTTCAGACTTCTCTCCCCCACACAAATCTTCTTTGCCATATCTTTTTCATGTAGCCAGTGGTAGCAGTCTCCTTTTCTCTCTCCTAGACAGGAGTTTACCCAAGTAAATTTTCACTTCATGAAAGATGGTCTTTTGTTGATAACTCCAAACATCGCTTCCTATATTAGAGCAATAAGCATATCATCTATTTATTTCTCTGTCGTTGTTGTGTGTCTTCATTTCTGATTTATGATGACCCTAAGGTTTTCTGAGGCTGAGAATATACCAGTGGGTTTCCATGGCCAAGCAGGGATTCAAACCCTGGTCCAAGGCTCAAACCACTACACCACATTGACTTGTACTCAAAATGGGATCCCATCTTTCCTCACAATGGCCCTGTGAGGTTGCTTTGAAAAAGAGATGATCATTTGCCCAAAGTCAGCCAGTGAACATTATGCCGGAATGGGGATTAGAACCTAATGAAAGCTTACAGTTGATCCACTGCACCAGACTGGCTCAGTTTTTAGAGTACAGAACAGACATTGTTAAGACAGTAACATCCAACTTCAGATTTGAAGCCAGTTGACTTCCACTCATCCACCCCACAGAAAACATGGCTCTCACCTGTTGGTACTAATTCCAGGAAAAAGAAGTACTAAGCTTGTGACAGAGATAAAAAGAAAAGCCAAGTCTAAACGATGTTTCACATATTACATAAGGGTTTTTCATGGAGGAATTCTACACATGAAATTACATGTATCTTATTTGTTGCTGATCTTGTAGTCTCATTCTTGTTTCGCTACAGTGGATCCTTGTTATACGCTGGGGTTTGGTTCCAAGATCCCCCGTGTATAACAAAATCCGTGTATGCTCAAGTCCCATTAAGTATAATGACATAGCAAAATGGCGTCCCTAATAAAAAATGGAACATCAAGGTAAATTTATACTTTTTTGGAACATTTTCAAACCATGTATGCTTAAATCCGTGTATAAAAAAATCCGTGTATAAGAAGGGCCGACTGTATATGATAGTGGGCTGGTTTCCCTGCTTTGTTTTCTATCCAATTACAAATGTGAAAATAGCAAGGTTTTTCTTTTTTATGTATGACTGGGTGCTGTGTGAAAAAATGCATATCAAGTAAATCAATGGCAGTTATGTCATTTAGGAAAATCATCCCTTTCAAGAGAAAGACTTCAAATAGTCAGTATATATTGCAATAACCTATTGACAGGTTGAATAAAAACACACCCAGTTGCTGAATATTATGCTTCTTTAGGCGCACGTGAAATGATATTTGTATGATTGTACAAATACATTATTTGTAGCCAGAAATAAGAAATAGGAACAGTGGGAATGTTTTTCTAGATGTGTGGGCATCTGTCAGTTGCAGGGTGTTCTGCTTAATTATTATTATAATGGTTTTATTTATTTATATCCTGCCTTTCTCCTAATAATAGGACTCAAGGCAGCTTGCTATGTATGTATAAATATTACGGATTAAAATCTATACAAAAACTTCCATAAAAGTAATTTCAAAGAGAAACAATTTATGAAGTTAAAAACATTAAGGCCTGTTACAGACTGCCAAAATAAAGCTGCTTCGGGTCTCTTTGGAGGTATGCTGTTTAAATGATGCATGCATTCTAAGAATCCAGAAGCTGCACCAAAGCTGTACTCCAGTGCTTAGGAATGGAATGTGGCTTTGGCGTGACCTCTGGACTCTTAGGACCCATGCATAATTTAAATAGCATACCTCCAAAGAGACCCGAAGCAGCTTTTTCTGGCAGTCTGTAACAGGCCTAAAAGATTATATCCACACAATAAAAGAGCACAGCACAGAAATAAAAGCCATCAGTTTCTAAAAGCCTGGCAGCATAAGAATGCTTTAGCCTTCTGGTGTAAGGAGAACAAGAACAAAGCCATCCTGGCATCCCTAGGGAGCAAATTCCAAAGTCTGGTAGTAACCACCCAGAAGGCCCTCTCCCTCTCCCATGAGGAATGAACCTGAAAAGGTGATGTGATAGAGAGAAGGTCCTCTCCAAAAGATCTTAGAAGCTCTAATGGACTCATAAAGAGAGATGTTTCAGATACATACTGTTCCACCAGGATGTGCAAGATACACTTTTTAACATGCCATTGACACCAATGATGTCTATGTTGGAATGTTGAAGCCAAATCTTGCATGTTATAAAGGGTCATGTATGCATAAATGTCCATGAAATTGGGGCTAGCTTTATTATTAGCAAGAGTAAGACATCTGTCTTGGACAACAAGATAGTTGTTGTGAGGAGGGTAATAGACAGAGCTGTTGCCTGTCCTGTGCCCCTAAACTATCCTGCTGCCCTCACATGAAATAAAAGACACTGTCCCAAATCTAAATTCAAGGTACAAAAGTAGGATGTAACTGCTGCCAATTAGTTTCTGGGCTAGGTAAAAAGTGTTGGTTATTCCCTTTAAAGCCCTACAAGGCTTGGGTCTAGGTTACCTACAGGATCACCTTCTCCCTAATAATAATAATAATAATAATAATAATAATAATAATAATAATAATAATAATAAATTATTATATCCCGCCTCTCTGTGCAACACAACTGGGGTGGTTTACACATTAAAACAATACAATCTCATCCCAGAATCCCACCCAACCCTAAAATACAATTAAACAGTACATAGCTTAAAATATATAATGTGCCCTCCACTTATGCGGGGATCCGTTCCGGAGCCCTCTGCATAAGGGGAAATTAGCATATGCTGAAGCCCCATAGGAACTAATGGGGCTCGCACCTTTGGTGTGCGGTGGTGCAGCAGCACACGCGAACCATAGGCACACACACCATTAGTTCTTCGGGGGCATGTGATGGGCTCTTCCAGCATGGCTTTCAGCGTATGCTGAAAGCCGAGTATGGCACACCCACGTAAAATACGGGGGCGCTATACCTTAAAATATTAAAGAAATAAACATAATAAAAACAAATCAAACAGTGACTGTAGCAGAGTTCGGGGGCATAATAGGTTCGAATTTTGGGTGGCCGGTTATCTATTCAGGAAAGGCCTGCTGGAAAAGATCCGTCTTAGCAGTTTTCTGAAAGCTGTTTAAGGTGGTAATGTGATGGATTTTCTATGGCAGACTGTTCCATAATCTGGGAGCGGTTGCCAAAAAGGTCCTCTCGGTGGTTGCAGACAGTGTAGTTTTTATAGGTTGCAACAAATTCCTCCCAGAGGACCTGAGGGTGCAGGGTGGATTATACGGAAGGAGGCAGTCCTGAAGATAGGTTGGACCCAAGCCATTTAGGGCTTTAAAGGTCATAATCAATACCTTGTACTGCACCTGGAAGCTGATAGGTAGCCAGTGGAGTGATTTTAAAACAGGTGTTATATGGTCACTTCTGGCTGTGCCAGACACCAACCTGGTTGCCATGTTCTGCACTAATTGAAGCTTCCAAATTAAGCACAAGGAAAACCCCATGTAGAGTGCATTGCAGAAATCGAGAAGTAAGGTTACCAGTGCATGTACCACAGTTTCTAGGTCCCTAACTTCCAGGAAAGGACATAGCTGGTCTATCAGTTGAAGCTGATAACAGGCGCCCCTGACCGTTGCATTCACCTGATTCGTCTGTTCACCTATGCTAATAAGGGATACTGGAAGCAGCTTATGTTTGCAATTTTTTGTGGGTTCTTTGGTCTATGTGGCCATGTTCTAGAATATTTTATTTGTGGCATTTTGTCTGCATCTGTGACTGGCATCTTCAGAGAATTGTGTGATGGAGGACCTTACTGAATGGGGTTAAAACCCTGGTTTACCTTTCCTGAATTCAGTTTTAATTCGGGAGGCAGCTAGGTGTTCTCACAAAAAAATTGCCACCAAATAGCCATCCAGGTCTGTCCCGGATGCAGCCCGGGTCCTCTAAGCCTCTTTGGTGGCCATTTTTAGAAGTCGGAAACTTCTGACTTCTAAAAAGGGCCACCAAAGTAGCTTACAGGACCCAGGATGCATCCAGGAAGGACCCGGACAGTGGTTCGGTGGCAATTTCTTTGCGATAACAACCGTTTGCCTCCCAAATCAGGACTGAATTCAGGAAAGGTAGGCTGGGATTTTAACCCCATGCTATAGGGTCTACCTGTTATCTTTGTTTTTCCTGCTTCATTGTCTTCCAATGCCCAAATGTTTCCCATTCCATTAGAATCACCCTTATCTGAAAGGCTTAGGACCAGAAGTGTTTTGGAGTTTGGATTTGTTTGGATGTTGGAATATTTGCATATACATGATGAGATATTTTAGAGATGGAAGCCAAGTCGAAACATGAAATTCATTTGTATTTCATATACATCTTATATACATAGCCTGAAGATAATTTTGTATGTAATATTTTAAATAATTCTGTAATTCATGTAATTCTGTACATGAAACAAAGTTTGTATACACTGCATACACTCCAAAACACACTGAAGAAATAATCCAGTTTGGAACCACTTTAACTGTCCTGGCTCAATCCTAGGGAATTGTGGGAATTATGGGAACTGTAGTTTTGTGAGACATGTAGCCTTCTCTGTTGGAGAACACTGGTGCCATAAAAAACCACAATTCCAGGATTCCCTAGCACAGCCAGGACTGTTAAAGTAGTCTCAAGTTGGTTTATTTCTGCAGTGTGTTTTGGACCCATCTCATTCACCCATGTGGACACTTTGGGATTTTGGATTTCCAGATAAGGGATACTCACACTGTTAAAAAAACCCTAACCTTTTTGACTTTTTGAAATGTGTCTCTTGAAACATCTGCAAATGCCACCTCTCTTACTTTGTTTAAAGCAACCATTTCATGAAGTAGTGCAGCCTGTTCATCAGTGCTTACATCTGTGGCTGGTGATGTGGCAAACAACTGTGCATGCAAATGAAACAGATACATAATGATTCCATGTTTATCACTGATTCCATTCCCCCCCCCTTCCTATATTGCCTCTGTGTCACATTTTAAGACCAGCCTCTATTACTCTGTAAACCATCACGTACACACAGGAATTTAAATAAATAAATAGTTAGAGATACTGGAAGGTGTATGTTTTCCCAGCTCTGCTCCATTCCTTAAAGATTATCCCATGTCATAACAGAAGGGCTGAGGGTACACTAAACGCCAAGGGTCTGTACAGTCACAACAAAGGAGCCTTACTCAAGTTACAAAAAGCACTTTTCCATTCACTGGGATATTTTTGTAAGAGGCATCTGTCAAGAAGACATTTTCCCCCAGTTGTGCAAATATTTGTAGCACTCTCCTGTTCTAGGAAACATTTGAAATATTATGTTTATAACAGCTTCCCTAGAACTGTTTTTCCTAGGACTGGGTTTTTGCCTTTTCAGGTAAATAGTAACCTGGGGAAAAATACACATTTGTTTCTGTATCAATTTTGCATCTGTAGGCCTTATTGGTCTATGACTAATACCACAAACTATAGAGGTAGTGTAGTTTCAGTGCTGGACTAGGACTCTGGAGGCCAGGGCTCAGTTCCCACTCAGCCATGAACCCCACTCAGTGACCTTGGACAAGTCACATTCTCTCAGCCTCAGGGGAAGGCCATGGCAAACCTCCTCTAAACAAATCTTGTCAAGAAAAAGCCATGATCAATTCACCTTAGGGTCACCTTAAGTCAGAAATGATTTAAAGGCACACAAGAACAACAAACCATAAATTATAGCATCTTTCAGCATGTCTTTCACCTTTTGTCCATAAACACCACAGTTTGGAGTTTTTCCTTTCTACCTTACCAAAAGCCCATTTTGTAAAATGTTTATATTTGTACAATTTGTTAGTTTACGAGGAAATTAGATATCCATTTGATTGAAACCAAATCATACCATATCTTAGGGACTGGCATCTGAATATTTTAAAAGAGCAGGAAGGAGTCTGTGAACTGGATATTAATTGTTGTGATACCATAAGATTGTCCATTTTGACAGACCAATTATTTAGGAGTCTTATGGAGAACAATTGCTGTGCTTATTAGCTCACATAGCTGGGTCTGAAATTGAATTAATCATTATGGAACGCATGCTGTTGAGAGCAGGCACCTCGCCAAATGAGGCTCCTTCTGTGAGGTAATTATTTTCAACAGTACTCCTATGTGGAGAGTGACGCATCCCTGCCCATAGTTCTCCTATCTTTGTAAATGTGTATTTACACACAAACACACACATGCATTGACAAAGAATGCAATTCATAATTCAAGTGCATGTCCTCAAAGTACAAAATCCTTACTTCTGGCTCTAGCCTAGTCTTTTTTGAAATTTCTCTCCAGATATTCTGTTGCTCCATAGAGGAAAATACTACTGTATATGAGAAGTTGTATTTATCATGTCACAATTTCTAACTTCCTTAGAAATATTCTGAGGCTTGCACAGGCAGAGGACCAATGCAAAATAAATAAATAAATAAATAAAGCCAGGAGGAAGCAATGTGAACAATGCCATTTTAAAAAGACTTTTTTCTTTGCTGTAACTGCACCCACCAATGATTCTTCTCTAAATCATTGTTTTTCTTCTTTATGGTGTGGCCGTGTGGGGGGAAGGAGGCAGTCATTCTTATACAGTGAGCAATGGGGCAGCAGCACATCTTGGAAAAGGACAGCTGAATTTATATCTCTAAAATGATCTTTCCAATAAATGTCACTGAGGCAGCAGTGGAAAAGATACAGGGTCACATTTGTGCAGAGGTAATAACCCATAAACTATATATCTGAAATCCCCAGGCAGTGTTGAAAGCACAACTATAATTAGAAGATTTTTGTCCTTTGTATAATTGCTTAGATCATTTCAAAAATGCTGTTACAATCCAAGGTTAGTAAAAACTCAGGATAGATGGCAGGAAACCATCTGTTCTTCTTCTGAGACTTAAGAGAATATTTGGATGTAGCCATTTCTATCTAGACATGATGATAAACTCAGGACTTCCTGAATTAGTGGAACAGTAACAAATAAGAGTTGGATCTGGAGTCAGTCTTTCCTTCCAGTGGAAGAAGTTCTGCCAGACCTAGTCCACTCAATTTGCAGTTGTCCATTTGTCTTCTAGTTAAAAATGTCCACTGATAACAGACTTTTTATTTAATTAATCATCTGTCTTTTAATTTAACCTATTACAGTGTGGTGTCTGTCTTATAATTCACAAATTTATACAATTATAATCCTGACTCCCTGTTCCATGTATACAAAATGGCCTGGGCAATGCTCCTAGATTTCTCTGTAATTTCCTCCAGGACAGACTAATATGGCTTGTCAAACAGATGCCCCACACTATGAACTGCTATTGACAAAGGCTATGAAAATGCCTCTAAAAGGATTTATGTAGCTGTGCCCTTATTTTAATAGATTTAGCTAGTTTTTGATTTGGTACATTATGTATTTCAGAATGGGACTTTGACCATAAAATTAAGAACTGTTACCTAGATGAATTCAGTTTTAATCCCACCTTTAAAAATGTGTTCATGTTCAACAAGACTATTGTATGAAGCAGGATAATAGCACCTTTGGTTGGGCCATTTTTCTCCTGTTGTTCTCCCATGGGAAGCTATTTTGAAAGTATTTATTTTTATTCATGCAAAAAAATTCATTAATGACCTCTTTACTTGCTACTATTCTGCTAGGGGTTCCAATGCAAAAGTTGAATTCTGCTTTAACGCCAATTTTGGGTGGCCAGTGGACAAATATGCTGTGGATGTGCCTTTGTGATTGGGCAGAGAAAGAAGGGCTAAAAACTTCAATTGGAGTTCAAGCTCAAAACCTTTTAAAGTTTCTTTTTCCTATGGGGGAAAAAAATCCATTGGCAAATAACCACTTTGCTCTCGCCTTAACTAGAGTTTGTCAAATCTAGAAGCTAAGGAGGGAAAACTTAGTTCACTGCCCCTCACTCTGCCTCCTTTTCCAACTGAGTAACCCGGTTCCCGAATCTCTCTCAGACAGACAGAGAGACAGACAGAAACACACCTGTAAATGTAAGCAGAATAGAAACTTACAGTAACAACAGCATTTATTTTATTATTCTGCCTGTTCCTGACTGAGCAGACTTGATTAATTGCTGGCAGATTAATCATTAGTTTTTCAGGCTTTAATTTGCCAGTGATTAATCAAATCTATCCTGAATGAGGAAGTCTGACCCTAAAAAAAAAAGGGGGGGACCTTTTGAAACCTAAAACTGTTTTAAATTTATATTTAGGGGGAAGGTGTGTCTCAGTGTATATGTGTCATACTAGGGAAAGGGACTGGTGGGTAATGCCGAATGCTGTGTGCGATAAAGTTTTAGCAGGAATGAAGGCTGCGATGCTGGAAAGATTACAAAGGTGCAGTGAGGAAGAGAACAGGCCTGGCAGCACAGTGCTTTTGGAAACAAGGCAATTTTAGCAGGACGAGAGCCTAGTGCAATAATGCCTTCAGTATGTTTTGTTTTGTGTGTGCATGAGAGAAAGAAAATAGGAGGCTTTATGTATGACCTTTCAAAGTGACAACAAATTATAAGAAGCACTTGGGTGCTTTGGAATATCCCCCCAAAATCCTGAACTTCTCTGTTTCCCACCTTTTACCCTTTTTAGTCTTTCTACTGCCTACTTAAGCTTTCCTCCTGTTCTTTGTTCTTTCTTGATCTAATTGTCTAATCTCCTCTAATGTCACTAAAGAGAAATAACAGAAAAGGATAACATCCCTTCTGCCTCATAACCCTTCAGCTGCTCTGAAATCACAGAAAGCATGGATAGCTTTCGGCAAAGCAATGGAATGCCAAGGGATCATTTAAAGATTTAAATAATTCCTCACCAACTTGGGTAAATTTAAAATAACATAATGGATACCCCAATACACAGTAGGTTTTCAAATGAATTGGTTCATTCATTAGCACTGGACTTAAAGTTTCAGCAGTTCTATGGAAACAGATGAAGCTAGCTGTTTTTAGGGCCACAAAACTGTCACTCATCAAACAGACAAGTAAATGCAGAAATGGCTGAATATTCATTTCTGCTTTTTCATGGGGTACTTCATGTAGAACCAGTGTGTTGGGAACTGTGGTATTTGTGGCTGTAGTTCTCATTATATATAGATATGGATATATATGTGTGTGTGTGTGCGTGCACGCGCGCGCATGCAAATGACATTTCAGTTGTCATGGACTATTTTCTGGCAATTCCCAGCATTAGCTGCAAAAATTTATTCCCACTCAAGTGGGTGTCTTTTTAATTTCACTATCATACTGAGATTTTTAAAATGTACATCCTTCTCACCTTTCTCTTTAAAAATGTTTTAGATTGTATTATATTGTATCAGCATATCAGTGAAATTGCACTTTTGCAGTACACTACATGTTGCACAGATTTAGGCCTATGTCCTCTTTGATTGAATCTATCCATCTGGTGTGTGGTCTTCCTCTCTTTCAGCTGCCCTCTCTTTCCAAGCATTATAATCTTTTCTAGTGAGTCATGTCTTCTCATTATGTGGGCAAAGTATGACAACCTCAATTTAGTCATCTTGGCATCCAGAGAAAGTTCAGATCTGATTTGCTCTTGTACAGTGGTACCTCGGGATACGAAATACCCAGGTTACGAAATTTTCGGGATACGAAAAAATCCCATAGGGAATCATTGTTCCGGGTTACGAATGTTTTTTCGGGTTACGAAAAAACTTTTGGTGCTTTTTTCGGCTTTTTCGCACGGAATCGCGGCTTTTCCCCATTAGCGCCTATGGCAATTCGGCTTACGAAGGCTTTTCGGGTTACGAAAGCGGCCGCGTTACGAATTAATTTCGTAACCCGAGGCACCACTGTACTCATTTGTCTTTTTAGCCATCCACAGTATCCTCAGCACACCTCTTCAGCACCATATTTCAAATGGGTGGAATTTCATTTTATCAGCTTTCTTTACCATCCAATCTTTGCAACCATACATAACGATACATACAATGGCATGAACAGTCCTTACTTTGGGGTTCATTTGCATATCTTTGCACTGTAGGTTCTTGCCCAGTTATTTCATAGATGACCTTCCCAGCCCTAGTCTTCTCCTGACTTCTTGACTACAGTTTCCATCTGATGAATGATGGATCCAAGATATGGTATACACCACTATAACACTTTTAAAAAATAATAGTGTCTAAATCATCTCAGCCATCTCCAGACTAAACATATCCAGCTCCCTATGTTGTTCCTCATAAGACCATTGGTCATCATACCCTTCTGTGAACATGTCAGTTTGTTAACACAGTATTCCAGATGAGAGATACTAATGAAAGCATAATAGACTGGCACTAATACTTCCTTCAATCAGGATTCTATATTTCTATTAATGTAGCCTAGATTTGTATAGCCTTTATTGGCTGCTGCTTCACAAGTCAGATGGGGAATCCTTGACAGTGCTCCTTCATAAAACAGAGTGCATCTAACTGGGTGAATGGTGTCTTTGTGTTGGTTTACCACCGATGCTACATAGGTAGGATTCTGCTGCCTGCGACCATGATTAAGAGGGAGATATCTATTCTGTAAAAACCAAAATACAAGGATTAAAAAAATTGATCATGCCTAAAAACTCATATAAAATTAACTAAAAGGTTAAAACAAATACAAGTAAAAGTTAAATAAAAACAAATTATGTAAAACAAACTACAGTCCACAACAATTTGAAACAGAGTGGGGAGGAAGAAAGGGAGGGATTGCTGTAAGTGTTTAAATGAACTCATCACCGTGGCATGAAACCCTGTTTTGCATGATAAACTGATCTCTCAATCGAGCAGCTTTCGCAATAAATTTTGCTACACAGAGCACTAGATGTAAATTCTCACCGGAAAGGAAATAGCACAATTTGACAGTAAGATCCCAATAGGTCAATCTAACCAAAAATGGTTGTAAAAGGTGGGCTCTCTTGTTATCATATAAGCAACAGTCAAACAGGATGTGTGTAATGTCGACAGCAGGAGCACCACAAATGCATGTGCTTTCTTGATAAGGTATTTTTTGGAACCATCCTGTTCTTACCATTGAGTTTAATTGCTCAGATCTAGTTCTGGTGAAGGCTCTGTGTTGGGTGTAACCTAAGATATTTTTCTAGGCCAAATACAGTTTTATTTTTAGCTAACCAATTTAAGAATTTGCAACCAGCCAACGATGCTATGTCTGATTGTGCACTGATATCCCAGATCCTTTGTTTTAAAGATTCCTGGATTGTGTGCCCAGCTGAAAGAAAACAGGTGGGTGAAAAACCTAATTGGAACAAAATTAGGGATAGTTGACTAACCCAAGAATTATAATGCCCAATAGCTAGTTGTTCTTCTATGCAGAGTGTAAAAACCAGATATGTATAAAGTGAAGGTGTGTGCAGTTAACATCTGCCAAATCTTTTTCTGCCACAATAAGCATTAAGCAATACAAAGTATGATCTAAATCGCCTTACCTCACCCCCATATTTGATACTTGATAAATATTTGATAAATATGAACAAATATCAATTCTAATAGCCAAATTAGATTCAGCATTGTTGGCATTCATACAATTCATGGACACATTTAAAAATATATAGTAGCAGCTGTGACCAGCCCAAGTGTAAAGCAAAACTGCAGAACACAGAGTTCAACAAACATCTTCTGTGGTGTGAACAAAAATGCATACCCTAAAGCTGCTATTTGCAGCTCTCATTGGCATCAGTGAAGGCTTACCTTTTGGTGTAAATATGTGTCAGGAGGGAAGTAATTTTCTTCTAGACTATGCCAGGGTATGTATGTATGTATGTATAAATAAATAAATAAATAAATGTCATTTTTAAAATGTACACAAATTGAGTTTATATTGTTAATTTCAGCTCTAGATTGGTCTTAAATTCCAACTTTTGCAGAGTACAGTGTTCCTCAAGGGGAGTTTAGTACTTTTTAGAGTGGCCAGAAACCAGGTCATGAAGACAAAATATTGGTAATCTTTACTAGATTCTCACAGCTAAACTGCATTGTATTTTAAATAACTACTCTGATATTTCTCATTACTTTCTTTTTTTATACTCAGGTAAGTGCATATGGTTCTAATATTGATAGGAACCATCAGAAATAGTTGGAAGATTTCTAAAGCTTTTCCGCCATCTGGTTTTATTTCCAAATCCCTCCTCTGTATGAGGGCTTTTTAAAAAAAAATGACAAAAATTTGATTTGAAATGGCATGTCATGTATTTAACATTGTGCCTTGTTTAGCCTTGCAGTACAGGGGGAGTGGACAAGAAGAAGAGTGAGACACCACTTTGATGACCAAACATTTCTTTCATACAAGGAAGGCAATGATCAAAATGACTATGTCCTAATGAATTAATCTGTATGATCAATAACAGAGTTGTTTCTCTTGTTCTTAGGTACAAAGCCATAGTGAGACCAATGGACATCCAAGCTTCCCATGCACTATTGAAGATTTGCTTGAAAGCTGCCCTGATCTGGATTTTTTCCATGCTGCTTGCTGTTCCTGAAGCTGTGTTTTCAGACTTGCGTCCTTTCTATGACAAAGGCACTAATAAAACATTCATCAGCTGCACACCTTATCCACTTACCAATGAGCTGCACCCCAAAATTCAATCAATGGCTTCCTTTCTTATCTTTTACGTTATTCCCCTATCTGTGATTTCAGTATATTATTATTTCATTGCCAAAAATCTCATCCGGAGTGCCTACAACCTACCAGTAGAAGGGAATCTGCATGTTAGGAAACAGGTATGACTTACTTTATTTGCAAAATAAAATAAAATAATTGCACAATGTTGATGTGGGAAGAGCAGAACTGGAAAATGGTATATTGCATGGAGTGCTTCCATTTCCAGGTGGACAGCCTTCAGTGGTACAAGTCAAAAGACTTTTGGGATGTGAGGTAGCTAATCCTTATGCCATTGCAGCTCAACCCCAGCAATTATGTCAAGTAAGTGTGGGGTAATGGTTTTCATATTGAACTACAACTCTGGAGACCAGGGTTCAATTCCTGATTGGCTATGAAAGCAACTGGATGGTCTTGGGCAAGTCACATGCTCTCAGTCTCAGGGGAAGGCAACAGCAAACCTCCTCTAAACAAATCTTGCCAAGAAAAGCCCATGATGGGAGCCTTTAGGTTGCCATAAATTGGAAACAACTTGAATGCACACAGCAAAAAACATACACAAGGAGTCTCAAAAGGATCCTATGGTTTCCTGCAACTGTAGTTCAGCTTTAGGGAGAAGAAGGATTGAGCATTAAATCAAGATATCTATTAATGAGAAAGAACCCGCAAGCAAAGAGAGGCTGCTTTTGCCTGCATCCACTCAGAAGGGCATGTTTCTGCCCCATCCTTTCTTAACCATATGCTAAAATTAATTGAGTGCAAGCTACTTTTGTATTGCAACAACTGAAGTAAACTGAGGACAAAGGGAGAAAGTGAGAGGGGAAGAGAGAAACAGGGGCATTTTAAAAGCAGCTGAAAAAGCATGATGACAAACTGTCCCAGCCAGATATAGATGGATGGTGGATATGCTATGATTCCACTTTAACTATTATGGCAACATCCTGGGGTTTGTGGTTTAGGGAGTGGATGAGAATTCTAAATACCCCTCCCTAAACTGCATGGGATAGAACCATAGCAGTTAAAGTGGAATCATATTGTTATAATGGTGTAGTATGAACAGGCTCCTGGGAATAAATTGCTCCCATGGTAAAAGTAGAATCCAGGTGGTGGGAGTACACACACACCAGCTATGATTCCAGTGATCCTTGTATACCTGCACAGCTGTACACCTGCATCACTCTGTCACCAGCATTTTGTGGGTGGGGACAGAGGCAACCTTGGATCTGCTGGATAAAAGGCCCTCCACTCCCTCTGAAAAGCCCCAGGGATGGGTCCAGACTAAGGAGGAGTGGAAGCCTTTTGGAGAAGCTTCCAAGATAAAAGAAAAGAGAAGAAAACACACACACCTCATCTCCCCCTGTGGATTGCATGAGCCAGCAGGAGTTTGGAAGCAGCCAATCCACTAATTTCTCCCCCTGCTCCCCCTGCCCACGCACAATACTTCAGATGCTGCATATAAATAAATCTAATAGCTAAATAAATATGTTGCTGATACTTTTCTGAATTTATCATAAAAGAAATCAGAAGGGTGAAATAACAGCTTCACACTGAAAAAACTATTGGGCATTTCCCAAAGTACTTTACGCCCCCCCCCAACTGTAATAAATAGCTTTCTCTTGCTTGCTTGCCTTGAAATATATCACATCTAACAAAAATAAAAGATTTTTTTACCAATCAGGATGATACTTGTTACCCTGCAGCCTTATCACTTCAGATATTTATACACTGCCTATAGTCGGATTGATTCTGATATTTATACACTGCCTACACTATCAGAGGCAAGCTCTGCTGATGCTTTCATTGTGCTGCCTTCTGGCTTTAGAGTGCGGCTAATACAGGTGGTGGCAGGGTCAGTATTAAATGAAGAGGCTGCTTCTTTAAGTTTATGTAGTTTCCTCTCAGAGAAAACTCTGTCACAGAGATTATTTTTAATTAGCTCTTGAAGAAACTCTGTTGCCAGCAGGTTCATACCAAACACGTTTCTTCTTCTGGTCAGCTCCATACATGATTCAAAGTGACAGTGGTATACTGAAATGGCTTTAACAGTACTTTGCTTGTTTCTTTCATGGTGGACCTGTAGCTTTTTGAGAAACTAAACTCATTATTGATTGATTCTTCTATGAGTATCTATCTGACCACCAATCCATTTTTCTGTACATAGCTGCTTGCTACACCTAAGTCATGCCACCAGCATTGAGAGCCATGGGCTGCATGTGCCCTTCTGGGGGTTAAAATAATTTGGGGAGGATTCCCCCCAAAAAAGTTCTCTTACTTCTATGTTTTTTTAAAGCATCTCCTGGTCCTAAAATGGCCAGGGGTACAAAAATATAATGAAAAGTCCTCCTCAACCTTTATTTGAGGGTATTTGGGAGCAATTTTTTTTTTGAATTTTTTGGGGGGATGCAGCAGGGGGGTGCAGCCCTCCTGGGGGGGGGTAATGTGTCCCTACATAGGTTCCAACATTTGCCTGCTCCTTCCATAATCTGTTATGGAGAACAAGTGGCCCTCCACATGCTGTTGCAATACACCTTCCGCTAGTCCTAGCTAGCATACAAAGACATAGCCATGCTAGCCTGGATCAGTATGCAATGGGATGTTGTAGTACATTTGGGGCTAACTGAGATAAAGACAGTGGTAGCAAACCGAGTGCATCTGATGAACTAGATTTAAGTCTATGAAAACTTAAGATGCCAGAGTCTTTCTTTCAACTGAGCCTTTTCTCACAAGATTAGAAAAGTGGAATTAAAGCATGATAGGAGCATCTGTGGCCATACCTTATCACATGGCACTGTATCTGTCCAGTAGTCCAGTGGTCTGTTGTCCATCTGTTGCTGAGATACTCCTTCTCATTAACAGGCAAACCTCATCAATGCCTCCAAATTGCCATGTTGTGCTATTGTGCTAAAAATAAAAATAAATCCAAACTGAAAGGCATGATGGGAAGGGCATAGGGCAAGGAGGTGGAGTTATGGAGGCTGGTATGAGAAAGGCAGAGGTCAGAACAGAAGCAGTAGCATGGCAATTTGGAAAAGCTAGGTGATAATGTATGTCCCCATTTGCATTTCCTACTTAGACTAACAGTCCTTTGTCTCAAAGATACTACAAGATCCCTTAGCATAGCCAACAATAGGAATGATGGGGTTATAGTTCAACAGCATCTGGAGGGCCACATCTTGTCCCCTCCTTGAGACAAAATAAATTGGAGGATGGAGATGAGCAAGGACGTTTATCTGAGATGGGTCTGGAAAAAGCACAAAGGCAGGGAGAAGAGGGGCAAAAAAGAAGAGAAGGAAGAAAAGTGGCTGTTTGACCCAATCCTCACTTCAGAATATTATTAAATAGTCCATGATACAGTTATCTATGGACTGGGAGTGGAAGTGTGCTTTGAACACAGTCATTCTGACAAACTGCTAGGTCAGGAATAGGAATCATATGGCCATCCAGATGTTATTGGACTGCAGTGCCCTATATTCTCATTGTTTCTGGGGCCAGAATATAAGAAAGTATCTGCAGTGATTTGGATAAGGCTCACAAGTATAAATCCAAAGGTACATCTATCATCCACCCATGATGGACGCCATGGGGTTGATTTGCTTCTTGTCCTTTTTCTCATGTTGTATCCTCTTGCTCTTTTCTAGATGTGAAGGTGATGACAAAGTAGATAGGAGAAGTATGTGATCTGTTCCATAGGTCAATGGCTTGGCATTCAGATTTTTTAAAAAAGTAACTAGAAGTTTTTGTTTTTGTTAATTTTAAGAAATGAGAAAGTACCTAATAACTACTTTGTGAGGAGGCTTGAAACTATAACTGTAATGAATTACCTTTTTAAAAGTAAGATACCAAGTTTTGCTGCTGTCCCAACACTTTCATTGGTACAATTATCAGGTTAATAACTACTTTGGGGAATTAGAATTATACATATAACTAATTACCTTTAAAGTAACGTTCCCAACTCTGCCCCCATACTTCCATTGCATAATTTCCAAGTTACCAGTACTGGAACAGGACTAGTATCATGAACCAGGTTGCCTTTGGTTTGAAATGAACTGTTATTTGTAGTTGTTTAGCTTCTTATCTATAGATAGGTACATAGCCCGGACTGGCTCATTATTTTCTCACTGTAGTTTGGAATTGACAGAAACTTTCACAGAGTTGCACACAATTCAGTGGATTCTGAAGCTACAGTCCTGTGCAGTTTTATATGGGAGTAAGTTTCATACAGCTCTATCTTTATCAGTAAACACAGTTTAGGACTGGGTCCTAAATGTATTTGAAAGGGATCTCTCTCAAAGGAAAATATTTTCTTTCAAATATAATATAAAATAAAGCACCAATATATTTTCAAAGAATGGCAAATTCCATGCAAAAAGACCTATATTTTCTTTAGGTGAATTGAAAGTAAAATTAGCTTCCCTTATTACATGCAGTGCAATTAACATAAAATCCCCTTTGCTCTTTTCAGATGGAATCCCGAAAACGCCTAGCCAAGACTGTCCTGGTTTTTGTTTGTATCTTTGCTGTCTGTTGGCTTCCAAACCACATCATCTACTTATATCGGTCATACCATTACTCTGAGGTGGACACATCTGTCCTGCACTTTATCACCTCCCTCTGTGCTCGAATCCTGGCATTTGCTAACTCTTGCATCAACCCTTTTGCACTCTACCTGCTCAGCAAGAGTTTTCGTAAACAGTTCAATCATCAGTTGAGATGTTGCAAGGCCCCAGCTCTCATTCGGTCCCAGAGCATGGGCAGAAGCACGACACGGATGGCATCCCTCAAGAGTACCAACCAGTCAATGGTCACATTCAGTTTTATCAATGGCAACCACCTCTGCCACGAGGGTACAGTATAGGATGCATCAGATGTTAGAAGGAGTCGTGCTCATCCATTGCTACCTGCCTGCTGGTTGCTCTAGCAAGTATTGAAGGTAATGCAGAAAGAGACTTCTCAGCAAGTGAACACAGGATGGACTCAGAGCAAGGTTGCGATTTATACAAACCTCCAGATGTTGTTGGACTGCCAGTATTCCTCACCATTGGTTATAATGGCTGGGAATGCTGGATACTTCGGTCCCAAAACATCAGGAGGGCTGCATGATGCCCACCCCTGATGTAGTACATGTAAGCACGCTACTGAGCAAGGTTTAATGTGGCCTTGAAAAGCTACCCACACCCGCACTTTCTTTTTAGGGACTTGTATTATAATATGCCAAACCATTTTAATTCCCATTGCTTAGAAGTATGTGCTAAAGGTATTACAGCCTTTAATAGAGCATAGGTCATGCTGGCTGGAGAGAGTCTGGGATCTATAGTCCAAACAAATAGCATTTCCCAAGCTCTTCAACTTTGGGTGGCCACAGTCAGAGAAATGTAAAGGAATTATGGCTCAACAGTCTTTTTGATATGTAGAGCTTTGGCAAATGTGTCTGGCCTGGTATCTCCCATTGGGAAGCAGCATTAAAAAAAGAGAACAGTGATTCTCTACCAGTAAAGTGAATGGAAGAGAGAATATTGGCAGGTATAGATTGTTCTTTAAGATACGTGAGTTCTCTTTTTAATGTGGCCATCCAGCTCCCCTAGAATCCAATGTGGAGTCAGCTCTCCTGCCATCCATCTTAGGGACCCTCCCTCTTAAAGACCCCCTTCCAGTACTGCATGGAAAAGATGCTGATATCCCCTTTCTGAAGTGGGAAATCCCTGTACAAATTGGAAAAGGCTAGTGGACAAGGTACACTTGAGGCATGTCCACACTACACAGTTATAGTGATTTGATATCACTTTACCTGTCACATCTCTATCACTTTATCTGTCAGACCTCTATCTCTTTACCAGTCACATCAAAGGAATCCTGGGATTTAGTAGTATCATGAAGGACTTAGAACCGGGGAGCTTTAATGCTATACTTCAGGGGAGCAGAGTATCTGAGTATCTCACAAACTTCAAGATTCCACAGGATGGACAGAGATAGTTACTGTAACGTGGCTATAATTGTGCAGTGGAAATATACTGTTGCATTTGTGTGGGCCTCCAAATATTGTTGAAGTTCAGTTCCCAGAAGCTCCAGGCAGCATAGCTAACAACACATAATGCTGGAAATTCGACAACATCTGAACAACCACATGATTTTCACAGTGGTTGTTGAGAGCCAATGTGGTGTTGTGGATTGAAGCTTGTGCTAGGATTCTGGGAGACCAGGGTCTGTATCCCCATTTGGTCATGGAAACCCACTGGGTGACCTTGAGCAAGTCACATGCCCTTAGTGTCAGAGAAAGGCAATGACAAACCCCCTTTGAACAAATCTTGCCAAGAAAGCCATGAGATATGGTCACCAAACATCACAAATGACTTGGAGGCACACAACAACAAAAAACAAAGATCAGCTAAGTATGGCTAGAGAGTATGGTCACTGGCAGAGTTTGGTTGGTGTGCTTTTCTTATCCTTGGATAAGATCCTGAATTCTTATCAAGTCCACATATGTCTATCTGTCTCTCTCTCTCTCTCTCTCTCTCTCTCTCTGTTCATTTGTTTGGCTTCAAGTCATTTCAGGTTTATGGCGACCTTAAGGCCCTGTCACAGAGTTAGGCTGACAGTCTGACTCATCCAAGGCCTCTCAGTGGCCAAATAGTGAACTGAACCCTGGTCTCCAGAATCATAGGAAAATTAGGGGATTAAAAAGGTATTTTTTCCAGGAAAGTCACACAATTGCAGCAAAGATTTTCAGACAATGTAGCAATCTAAGAGGATTAAGAGGAACCAGGAATGCTCCAGCAACAAACCATTCATGGCATTCCCCCATGAATGGTTTGTTGCTGCAGCATTCCTGGGCCCATTCCCATTTACTTGAAAATCCATTTCCTGGGACCGATTCTTGAAACCGGTTTTGAAAAAATGTGGTTCCCACTGTTCTTGTGCCGGTTTCCAGAATAGGTTTAGTTGCGTGAAGGAAGCTTGATGGCTTGGCCCGACTCTGACCTCTTCTGGCCCCCAAATCCCCAGCCCAGCCTCCTTACCAGCTTCTTTGGCCACTGACTGGGTTCCCTGGGCTTTTTAAAAAATTTCCTGTGGCCAGGGAGGCTGGAAGGAGGTCGCAGAGAAGCAGGGGAAAGCCGGGAAGGGGATCACAAGGCTTCTAGCATCTCTGTGACTTCCTTCCAGCCTCCCTGGCCATGGGAAATTTTTTTAAAAGCCCAGGGAACCGGTCTGCAGCCAAAGAAGCCGGTAAGAAGGCTGGGCCAGGGATTTGGGGGCTAGGAAAAGTCAGATTCCCCCCCCCCCAGACTGGGCTGCCAGTGGGAACCAGGGTAGATTTGATTCTGATTCGAATCTGCCTGGTTCCCACCTGGGCTGAATCGATTTATTTTTAAATAAATCGATTCAGCCCAAAAAACACCCCATTTTCCAAGTGTCTTTTTGACGCAGGTATGGGCAAAAATGGGCAAAAAGCATGTTCTGCATTTCTGAATCAACCATGCCCATTTAACCCAGATCACAATCTGGATTTAAACATAGTGGGAACAAGGCCCTGGTTCTTCCTGAGATAAATCCTTCCAGATCACAATGGTGTGCGCAGATCTTTACTGTGCTCATGTGACTTCCCTGGGAAAATGCCTTTTTAATCCCCTGATTCCTCCCCCCGCCCATGTCTGTCTCCATAGTCCAATGCTCAGTCCACTATATCCCCACTCTCTGTGTCTCTCTGTCTGTCTGTATCTCTCAAATACACATGGGTACACACATTAAGCCTCAAGTTCCTTAGATACTCCTTGGCTCCAACTACAGTAGAGATAATGCCTTTATGATTTTGCACTTTATAGTTTTGCTGTTTCATGTTCCATGATCCCTTCAGGCTTCCTGGAACACTTTTTCCGACAAAAAAAGAAAAAGAAAGAAAAGAAAAAGAAAATAGGCTAAATTATTTCTTTTGAAAGTCCTCAGAAACAACAACTCACCTTTGAACTGGGCTACAGAATCTCTTTGCACCATTTTACATTAGAGTTTTGACCACTTCCATTGGGGCATTTGGGGGGAGTCTGTGCAGCCCCCAGGTGAACCCAGGATCAAGCATTGGCTTTGGTCTGCATTAAAATAATGTAACAATGCTGTGAGCATATTTGCTAAGAAACAAATCCCATTAAATTCACAGGGACTCCTTCTTGATAAAACAGAATAGTGGTGAAAGTGAAAGAATTTTGTTTCTTTCCATAAAAAAAAAAAAAGACAAAGCAATCACTGTTTTTCCATTTTAACTGCCATGGCTGCCTCCTAAGGAATCCTGGGCTTTGTAGTTTGATCAGAAACATCAGAGGAATTCTCTGGCTGTAAAGTTTAAATGCCCCACTTTCAACTCCAAATTCAAGGATTCTGTAGGATGTTGCCATAGAAGTTAAAGTGGAGCCATAGCACTAGAATTGTAAAAGGGACCTAAAGAGAGGTGTGTGTAAAGGCAGCCACTGATTAGAATGGTTCAGAATCTCTTAAGTATTTTCGTTGCAGTATTAATTCATGTTGTTCAAAAATGTGAAGAGAGTTGTGTTTACTGGGGCCTTATCAGCCCCCTTCTGAAATCAGCAGTATGTACAGTTGTAAAGTTTCAATGTGAAAGGTGATGCCATTTCAATAAATGTGAGTTTAACTATGTTTACAAGTCTGTGCATTTGCCATATTATGGGGTATGTGGGGGAATAAAGCACAGCACTTTCAAAATGTTATTAAATGGTTGTATCTATCTCTTTAGGCCATGCATTAATGGATGTCATAACAATGTCCCACTCTGCTGTGGATATATTTAAGTACAAAGAACAAATGTAAAGTGAAACGTACAATTCTTGTTTTTTCCAGGTCTGTAGTGTCATACCAATGTTCAGTGACCAGCCATTAAAACCTCAACCCTATTATTCTGGAGCACAGTACATCAGACTGAAACCCCAAGATGGTTGCAGTGTTTTAATATTAATTGGTAAAATTATATGCATTTTTAAACAAAATTCCAATCCATATATATTTTTAGAATCTAGCACTTACTCTAAGAAAGGAAGACTTAAAAATGGAGATGGCAACCAAGGGCTTATCTGTAAACCAAGACTTTCCTGAATAAATCAGTCACTTCTACTATGAACTCAATAGACCAGTGGTTCTCCATCTCCAAGTGGTTTGGCTGTCAGCTCTCACAACCAGGCTAAGTGGAGTTGATGGGAATTGGAGGCAAAAACATCTGGAAGACCAAGGATTTCCCATTCTTCCTTTAAGCAAGTCTCTGTCTTTGTATCCTGAATTGTCAAACTGCAACATAGGGATAGTTTTTCCAAACCATTTTCAATGATTTGGTAAACATTACAAGGGTAATAAAAATATTGTAGCAAGACACATATAAAGAATTATAGCAAGACAATCTTCAGTACTGAATAAATGCAAAAAGTTGTGGGATTGAGATTCATATCAAATCATAGTCAAATAAAGGCCCTGGTTGCCTCATTCTCAAGATCTCAAGTTATTTGTTGTGAGTAAGTGTAAAGATGGGTTCTGCCAATAAATGGAACCAAGTCCTGGCATTAGGTACAGTTGGACCAAAGACGCAGTTGTTGCACATTCGAAATTCTGCTCTAGCTTAAATTTTAATTGAGAGAATTAGAGGGGGAATAAGTAAGATTCACTATGGTAGTCAATGTTGAGGCTTTAATGGCCAACACTATTTTTGTACTTCCTTTGCTGCAACAAAAATGGAATAAAGTGGGCAAAATTATAGTATATGCTCATATTGTACTTTCATCCAGCAAGTATTGTAATCTCTGGAGCAGTTTTTCATTACAGCCTTGCAGTAGTTTACAGTTTAGGAACTCAGTAACCATTTTACTTACTTTCTAAACATCCCACTCCTATATAATTAACACATTCACTAACATGAGTGTTGGCATTTCAAGGTGCTGATAAAAAATGAACAGAATACAGTATGTTTTGAACTATAAAAAGGAAATAGGTTGCTCAGTATAACCCTACCAGCATGGTGTAGTGGTTTGAGCATTGGACTATGACCCTGGAGAGAAGAATTTGATTCCCCACTCAGCCATGGAAACCCACTGGTTGACCTTGGGTGAGTCAAACTCTAAGCTGCCCAAACCCATGACAGGGTCTTAGGGTCTTCAGCTTCATTCCCACTTACAAAAAAAGTGGTTTGCGATCTGAATCGATGGATCAATTGGACAGTGCAGCATGGATACCACTACATTTGCCCCGATGGTATTTTTTCCCTGTAAAATTGTGGTTCACATTCACAAATGAATCAGTGGACCTGCTCCGAAGGGCAAATTTAAATTGATTCTGATCCACATCTGGTTCACACTTGCACAGAATCAATATATCCAAAAAGATGCGGAAAACATCAGCGTCAAAAAGACAAGTATTAAATTTGTTCCCCAAAACTTTGACAGTGGCCTGAAACATACGGACCAAATAAAGCGCCTTCCAAGCACTTCGGGGAGTGTGGCGTTCAAACGATGCATGCCCCAAAATGACCCAGAAGTTGTTCTGAAGCCAGCCTGAAAATGAGCAGCAAAAGGCCACGCCTGCCAGTGGCCCAACTGTGGCAGCAGCTGGCTTTGGGACTGTGGTGTCCAATCACCATGGTCCCAAAGCGATCAGGGACGGGGCAACCTCTGGTTATTCCTTTTTACCCCACCTGCTTCACTCCATATAGAGGTTGTTGAGGACTTGCTGAAAATCTTAGATTTCTGAAATGAGGTTTCAAATAATAAGGAAATAATACATGTCCTTTTGAAAGAAATAACTCTGTTTTCAGCACATGATATAGCCATTTGACAAGTGTATGTCTTACTAAGTTAAAGAAATACTTAAATAAATGTATACAGGAAAGGGGACTGTTTGACTCACCACGGCCAGTCTGGTTGCTGTGGGGGGGAAGGATGGCTCTAGGATGGCAGTCCTCCGGAGCCGTCCCCGGCAGGTGACAGTCCATGCTGCTCAGGCCCCACAGTGGGTGGCACTTCTGGCCAGGCCAGGCTGCATCTCCCAGGCTCCTCTGGGAGTGGAAGGGCCCTGCAGGGGCGGCTGCAACAGCACTTCCAGTCCAGGGGGCTGGACTTCAACTCCCAGGTGGCACTGGGAGCAGAAGTGTCGCACCATTGGACGGCATAGGGGGGCTGGGGCCAGGGGGGCAGGACCTTCCTAGCCTCCTGCCCGCTGATTGGCCAGCGGGCTGACAAATGGCCATGCTGCGCTGGTGCTCGGCGCCATTTTTAAAATCGGCTCCACACCTTCCCTCCCTGTGCTCAGGGTTGGTGGTATGCTGTCACAACTTGCCAAGGCATGGTAGCATAGTTCTCGGAACTGATGGGTGTGGTTTCCTGCGCTGTGGAGCACGGGATCGGGAATCCAATGGGGGACCCAGGGGTGCTGGAAGAGTAGTGGTGTTGCCATTGTGGGGGCAGCATCAATACAGCCTCCCCCAGTGACAAGGAGGCTGTTCAACCGACACCGGAAGTTGCAAACACACGATAAATTGGTTACCCCTCTGTCATCCTGAAACCTGGCCATGACCAGGATATTTGGTTCATTGACCAACACGAGTTGGTCAATGACAGATACAGACTTTATACATTCCGGGCCAACCCTCTCACTTGCTGTAATCAGTAAAGTTTTGCCTTTTTTCTGCCAGTTGGGTGTTCGTGGTCTTTATTGCATCTCCCCACTTCCACAGCAAATGTATATATCTCTGTGATGTAGTGGTTTGAGTGCTGAATTATGCCTCTGGAAATCAAGGTCCAAATCCCTGCTCAGTCATGGAAATCCACTGGATATCCTTGGGCAAGTAAGCAAGGAAGGCAAAGGTAAAGCCCATCTGAACAAATCTTGCAAAAATAATAAATAAATCACTATAATAGGTTTGCCTTAGGGTAACCATAAGTCGGAAACAACTTGAAGGCAAATAACCACAACACAATTTATTAGGAATTCATCCCATTCCATATTGTAGCATAACACATAATAATAATAATAATAATAATAATAATAATAATACATGGAGGGACCATTGTAAAAAAAAAGAGTAGGAGAACTTATTGTTTTCCAAATGTTTTTGGACTTTATCTCCCATTGTCTCAAGCAAGTCTAGCCAATGCTGATGGTCCACAGGATCTGATTCCAACAGCATCTAGAGGGCTGCCAATTGTTCACCCTTGAGTGAAAAAAAGGATCCTCACCTTAGTTTACTCAGCATAGTTACGGGGGAGTAAACATGGTTAACATTGAGCTCAAGTTTACCTGGCTGCTTACCAAACGAGTTTGCTTATTTGATGAGGTTTGCTCTTTCTCCCTTCTCAGTTGGTGAAGATACTAATCTGTTTATCTCTATGCTTTTCTCCAAGCTGAGAAGGAGGATGCTGCCAAAAGCAGTGTGTGAGTGTGCATTGTTAATTAAATCCATCTCCACTAATCAACTTACAGACAGAGGAAGCAAAGAATTAACTGCCATGGCAAAGCCTGGCTCATCTTTCAAGGAAATCTCCTCCTCCACTACCAGCCCTACAGACTAGTCATTGGAACACTCAGATGTGATAATCTTCAGTAAAGTAAGCATGTGCGTGACCAGCCTAGATTGGTACATGTCCTCATGAACATGCAGCCTGCAGCCTTCTTACTCTGATTTTAATTGTTTCTTCTATGAAAAATATTTAGTTTACCAGTTTATTTATGTATTTATTTATTTAAATAATTATATCCCTCCCTCTGTCTAAAGATCCTGATCATTTTAAAGCCATATAAAAAACAAAACAAAAAAAACACAATTATTTCATTTGGCACTGGAATGACAGCATACAGGTTACCAAGAAGAGATTATCCCATAACTGGGGTACCATATCAGAGAAGAGCCTATCTCACATCCTTCAACAGCATGTTCTCCTGACAAATGAGACATAGAGGAGGGCCCCTCCAGCAAACCTCAATCATTGTGCAAATATGTGAAATGTTAGATTCACAGAGCTGGAAAGGAGTACATCTATTCCAGCCCCCTGCCATGCAGGAATATACAACTAAAACATGCCTGAAAGATGCCTGTGAACCTCTGTTTAATGACCTCCAAAGGTGGAGAGTCCACCAGCATATTTAAAGAGAGGTCTTCTTTAAATCACTGAGATCCAAAGTGATGAATACAATACAATTTTTCTCGACCTGGTACCCTCTAGGTTTTGGATTAGGATTCTGGTCAAGTCCACTCAATATGGTCTGGAGTGAGATACTTGTAAACTGCATTCCAGCATCATTCAGGATGCTGAGGAAAGTTGTCCACTTAGCCACAAACCTCCTTGATTATCTTTGCCTCAGTCATTTTGTCCAGACTAATCTGCATTACAAGGTTACTGTGAAGATATGATGGAGAGGGGAAGAACTAAGTGTTCCATTTTCAGATTCTTGGAAAGGGGCACACTTTTTTAAAAAAAGGTAACAAACAAATGAATTCTTTCCATTTAGCATCCAAAGGCTTCCAATTAAAAAAAAATCAATTAGAAAAATACTCCAAAGATCAAGCTATAAAATGCAGACTAAAATTAACAGCAAGAAAAGAGCAGAAAAGAACCAGCCATTACAGACCCAGAAGAAAAAAATACATCCTAAACTTGAGGCTTAAAAGATAAAAACACATGGAGAAATCTATTGTATCCACCCAGGCTGGATCTTTGCAGTGAGACACAGCAGAACTGGAATTGTAGCTAGATAAATAAAGGAAAGACGATGTGAATCTTAAGCAGCACTGAATTTTTGAAGCAGGGCAGGCAAAATAACCACTTTTCCCCAAAGGAGAATGAAACTCTTTGTCCTATTACTTTCTTCCACAGCCTAATTTTCAATCACTCTAAATCTCTCCTATGCATTTATTACTGAAATGAACAAAGCTAAAGATCAGTATTGTGTTGGATCATGCTCAGGCTGACAGAGCGCTAGTGAAGTAAAATTTCAGTTTGATGAGGAACTGAATTAAATGAGATGTTGGAGATAATGTGGATAAGTCTCCTAACAGATGTTTATTGTATCCCCTGAATGTGTCCTTCGTGTCAGTCATCCCTCCCTGCCACATTTGAATGTGGCCCCTTTCTCCCCGGCATCTTTCCCGCAGCCGTTTGATTGCTGCAGGAATGATGTACATGCCCAAAAGGAGGCCGCCATGATTACACTGCCACCACGTACTAGGGTTGTGGGGCATGCGGTCGGTCCACCCCCGTGCAACCGTAGTATGTGGCCAGGCCAGCACAAAGCGCCGGTCTGGACCATGCCATAGTTAGATAAGAGCACATTTCTGCTACTCTCTAATTTTAAAGCTAGATCCTAACAGGCTTGGCTTTGATATTTCTGACATTTAAATGTTTTTGTTTCTTTGACAAAGGCTGAAGCCTTAGGAAACTGAAATTGCCCTACAGATACCAGCCATTTAAGGACCTATTCACTTTCAGGGCGGACTATCTTAATGGGTCCATTACCCCTGCGGGGACAGACAGTAACTGTAATGTTGACTTTGATCAGAAAAGTCATAATCTGTCTATATGTCCATAATTCTGGGTTATTAATCACTTCTGACCATCTGCTCAGAAATGAAAACACTCCCGAGACCAATTGGGGTGAGCCCATGTTTGCTATGGATGCCAAGAACTCCTGAGCTGCACCTAACAGACTGGCCTCAAATGGGATGTTAAAGTTGTCCAAAGCCAAAAATCTGGGTGATTCCAATACCAACTCCAAAACCAGTTCAATGAGCTTGGACTGGGCGGGCTGTATACTATCAGAATTCCTAGTTGATCCTCAGTCTTCAGATTCAGTTACACACATTCAGTGTGATTTAGATCCCTAATAGATAGTCTGGTGAGGTCTGGCAGTCCCTTCCCATGCTGGATTGCAACCAGCTCACTGCCACCACCTCCAGTTCATGCTTCTCCACTTCATTGGGCTCTCTCGACCTTGGCCAAGTGAGCCAAAGATGGCGGAGAAGCACAAGGCAGAAGAGGCAGCAGCAAGCTGGGCACAGGCAAGGCAGACAGAGTTGGGTGACCAACAGCTGAGCAAGTGAGAGTGGGCTGGTAAGGATAGGGTGGGGGGGTGGACTGATGGGGATGAGGTGCAGTGGCAGTAGCCATGGACTCCTCCCCTTCCTCTCACCATAACCTTCCTCCCCCACTCAGCCAGCAGTCCCACCAGACCTGGAAGGTACCAGTGGCCATAACAGAAGATGACAGAGCCAGGCTGTGTGCTAATTAGCTTGGGTGGGACAGGGAGGGAGGCGAAGTAGTCAGGAGGGGAGGGTGGATAGCAAGCACCCCTCCTTGTCTGCTGCTGCTTCTCCCTCCATTATGCCACACCTCTCCTCATGCACTCTTCCCATGGTGTCTCCCCTGGGGTGGCTGTCTGCCTGGAGATGACAACACCACACTTGGTTACCACACTAACTAGTGATGCCACTGGTATAACAGACCTGCATTTCACTACACAACAAATGTGCCATGGTCAGAGGGTATGATCAGTGCTGGAATATCCATTGTATACAGCTGATCTATGTCTGGACATGGGAAAGATGCTGATGTCAGGGAGGTCAAACTAAGCTACACCAACAGTGAGTTTAGACATACAAGATTGTTCACAATTCTCCTCTTTGCCTGTTTTGTCTGCTGGCAGTGGAATGTGCTGATATAGCCCAGTTAAGGCCCAGTTCCTCTTATCTTGATTTGAAATATGCTATTATGGGTCCCAAATTGTTGTAATTTGAGCCTGGCAGCCAAACATTATAACACTGTTACCCATAACAATTTTACTCTTGGCAGTAATGGGGGCACCACATTTGGCAATGTCGTTAGCTTTTACATGCAATAAGTACCATATGTCATTTGTTTTTTCCTGTTACTTTTTCAGCATAAAAAGTCCTTTGGGAGCATGGGGGCATGTTTTCAAATTTGAGGACATTTTCTTACATTGTTAGATTTTTTTTTAAGGAACTAAAATTAATGAAAAGTAACAAGTAGACTACATAATGAGTCAAAGACCTAATTACTTTTTATAAATTAACTTTCCAATTTCTGTTTCTAATTGTTGTGCCTGCTAATGATAGGTAGTATACAGACAATATTAAGCACTTTAAAAATACCTTATGTTAGTTGAGATAAAAATTATTTATAAATTTGAAATGAGACCAGAAACGTATTTGTTAAATATGTTAGATAAAATGCCCTTACAAATAAAAAGGAAACATGAGCGGATCCTGCTTTATTTAATAACGGCCACCAGAATTGCACTTGCACAATTTGGGAAAATTGGGACATGCCGAATGCCGAAGAAGATTGGATGTTGAAGGTATATGAAATGTGTGAAATGGACAAATTAACTGGCCGCTTGAATCAGAAAGATATAGAATTAATAGAAAAAGAATGGGCCCCGATATTGTTATATTGTAAGAACAAACTATGAAGGGTGCAGATCACTGATTAAGAGGAAAGCTACTAGGAGAAAATAATGTTAGAAATGACAAAGTTTGAATGGGCAATTATACTCTGAGGATACAAACAGAAAACTATGGTTTATTTTTAAAAAAATTAAAAAGGAGGAGAATTTATAGAATGAATGGAATGGTGACCAGGCATAAAAGGGATTGTGGAAGTGTCATTCAATGTACTTTCTTGTTTAGAGGTTGAGGTATATAACTTAATGTCTATTTGTTGTAATTTGTGCTATAGCTATTGTTTTTATTTGTTTTGTAAATAAATAAAATATCAAATATTTATTATTTATTATTTTATTTAGGGGATTTATATCCCAAAATAGGATTCAAGGCAGCTTACAATAATTTAAAAAGATAGAACTAAAACACTGGTTGCAAAAGTCAAAAAATAATTAAATATTACTAATATGAAAACATCAATTTAAAAACAGAATAGTTCAAACCAATAAAATCCATTAAAACATAAAACAGAACACTACACCAAAGAAGTAAAAGTCATCCATCAAAAGGCTGACTAAATAAAAATGTTTTCAGTTGCTGGCAAAAAAAAAAAAGATCATGGAGGGGGCTGACCTGACCTCCCATGGAAGGAAGTTCCACAGTCTGGGAGTGACCATGGAGAAGGCTGCCTCCCAAGTCCTCACCAACCATGCCTGCAATGGTTGAGGGACTGAGAGAAATCCCTCTCATGCTGATATTAGCGTTCAGGCTGGCTTGTGTAAGGAGATACGTTCCTAAATGTGCTTAGCTCTTGTCTCATCGCCCACTGAAAAATGCTTACGCTTGGCTATGTCATTTTTGTTACAAGGCAATTACAAGCATTTAGGTGCTCTATAACATCATATTTTATATCAAGCCAGCATTTCCTGCACAAAAAAAGCAAGCAACTTAGTAGGTTTTGATATAGTAACACTTAGTATGTATTTCCATTTAATTTGGCCAAAGAAAGTACTGTATTTGGTTTTCTTGGACAGATTAGCAGAATTGATTCTGACAATTTACCTTTACTTCCATTAAAGTTTATGGACTGATCAGAAAATACTGTTGGTTCAGTTACTGCAATATGTAGTCATTTTTCCACAAGCTAATTCATAACTGGCAGAATCATTTGGCTGGGTATATTGACTGGGAATAACTCTAGTTTATACAAACAAATTGGCTTGCATTGCACTGATAAAAGAAGATGGTGCTATTTTTCATTCTTAGCTTGACAGTACACGTCTATATATTGTGTGTGGCTCTGACATGAAGAAATATACATATTTCATGAACCAAAGTGCTTCTTTATGCAGTTCGAACAGTATGCTGTCAGTGTAATTCAGACTGAATCCCTATAAGAGGGACCGTTCTTTTATGGGCTGAGTTATTGACATAGCATGCTAGGCTTAATGTGTAGTGTTGCTGTGCCTGGATGCACATCTAACCATGTCTACATGTGGACAAAGCTTGGAAAAGTTTTTTTGTGGGGAAGCTGCATCTCCTGGAATCCTGTAGCCAGAGGACCAGAGGACCACCCTGGGGATACTGGAAGATGCAGTCCATAAAAGTAACCTTTCCAGGCTTATCATGAGACCTACATAAAGTATATTTGTCCAGGTTACCAAGTATTTCTCTAGCCATTCTTTGTATTGCCAGTTTCTTATTTCCATAGACTGAACTGGTGCACTGTGTACAGCTTCAACATTTAAACAGTACCGGCAACACTTACAATAGGGGTGGACAACTGGAGAAAGCTAGGAGGCCACATTAGCTCCTCAGAAGACCTTAGAAGGCTGACAAATAAAATGCTCCCAAATGCTTCTAGGGTGTATGGAGGCATTTTCACCATGTTTTGAATTTCAAAAAGAATTTTATTGGTCTTAAATGTTGGGGAGGATGCACACCATACCCTCTGGTGGACCATTTTGAGCATTTCAAGGCAAAACGTTTTTTGAATTTCTTTGCAAATATTGCTTTTGACCCCTGGGAAATCCAGGGATACTTCCAAAATAATGGAACTGCCCTCCACTAGAGTACATTTGGAGGTATTTTGAAGCAAAACATATATTGGAGGGTCCTGTGGGTCACAAAAAAGGCCCTGAGGGCTACATGAGGCCCACAGGATGCACTTTTCCAACCCTTGACCTACAACAATACAGGTACACTTAGTTCAAGTGCTATGGAGTTTGTGACATTGAAGGCTTTCATGGCCAGAATCCATAGGTTTTTGTGGGGTTTGCAGGCTATGTGGCCATGTTCTGGAAGAATTTATTCCTGATGTTTCACCAGCATTCTCTGAAGCTTCAAGCCACAGATAAATGTCAGGAATAAACTCTTCCAGAATATGGCCACATAGCCCAAAAACCCCACAGAAAAGCTATGGAGTTTTCTTATTCTCACTGAAGATCCATGCCCCTGCACCAATTATTGGGTTATTCCTGAAAGTCAGGGGGCCCCTCTTGGAGAAATATAGTACAAATGGTGCTTCAGGAGGAGGAGGAGTATTCAGAAGGGGAAGGATCCAGCAAAAACTGTGAAGGTTATCCTCTGGATCACAGCTGCTGGCCATCCTCTCTGGTGGATTCTGGGAAGTAAAGGCCAAATGTGTTCTGACTAGGGAGAATACCTCACAGCTAAATAAAGCATCTTACTGCTGCTGAATTCAGTCTCTATTCGGGCTGCATGCTGGTCTTATCACACAGCTTTTCTCCTCAAAATCACCATCCAGGTACAGCCCTGCTTCAATAGGGGTCCCTGAACTTGCTTCAGTGGCCAGTTTTCAAAGTTAGAAAGCTCATGACTTTGAAAAATGGCTACCAAAGTGAGTTCAGGGACCCACATTGGAGCTCAGCTGTACTCGGATAGTTGTTTTGAGGAGAAAAGCCGTGCAATAACACCAGCGTGCAGTTCGAATTAAGATTGAATTCAGCAGCGGTAAGACACTTTATTTAGCTGCGTGATAATCCTGCAAATGTGTCCTCTGACATAAGTTCAAAGTCCAAAGTCTGACATAAGAGAAGAAAATTAAGACTCTTAAGAAAGCCACTCCTCTCCATTCCTGGATTTTTTTGCAACTAACACCCCATGGTCCTGGAGACTACTAAGCATAGCTCCATTTAAGTTTTTCAAAATGTATGTTATTCTGCATATCTGAGGATTTCAGTGACTAGCCCCTCTTCACTATTAAAGGAAATAAAAGGAAATAAAATAACCAGAGCTTGAAATACCTTTCTCTGAATCTCTGAGCAAAACCAGTGGCCACATTGGCTGGGGGATTCCGGTTAATGAGTAATAAAAAGTAAGTTTTCCACTCTGAATACTGTATATGATAGATTCATGAATGATGGATCTATCAGTGTAGTTCAGCAGAGCTTAATCTTCATCAGCTCCTCCAGCTAGCAAATTATGTGGGCCAAAAATGGATACTATTACCAATTTGACTCACCTATTGACATTTCCTGGTTAGCAGTTTATGTACAAAGCTGTGCTGGATAATTGGTCTTTCCCAGAAGGACCACTCATGCAGGCAGTGGCTCTTGTTATTATTAGTACATTATGTTCCAAATTCTGGTCTCTGAATCTGTATGCATGATAGTCTACCTGCCATTCTAAACTTATTCCAGCAATCTTGAGTAAGAAATATCCTGTTTGCTTTTTCTGCCAGGCTATAACAGTTCCACACTTAGTAGAACTTGCTAGTACAGTACAATACAGAATTAAAGTTGGAAGAGACCTCAAAGGCCATCCAGTCCAGTGATTCCAGTGTCAATGGGACAGTGGATAAAAGTGTGCGTTTGGTTTTAAACTAAAGAGCTATTGAAAGCTCTGGTCCCTGTTCTCCCAAATATGTTGTGCAACTAAGGCTGCATCTACACAGTAGGAATAATGCAGTTTGATATCACTTTAATTGCCATGGATCCATCCTACTCAATCCTGCAATTTTGTAGTTTTGTGAGGCACCAGCCCGCTTTGGCAGAGAAGGTTAAATATCTTGTAAAACTATAAATCCCAGGAATCCATAGGATGGAGCTACAATAGCTAAAGCGGTGTCAAACTTCATTATTTCTAGAGTGTAGATGCACCCTTGGGCAGCTCCTTTAAAGTTCAGATTAAAACCTGGAGTGGATTCCCTGCCCCACTGATCTTGGAGCTACCAATCACCCTTACTGGCACTGGATTTACAAACAGATCTCACTTTGTCCTAAAGATAGTTCTTTAAGGACACTATGACATTTACTAGTTTTTGATGTATAAGATCTGAATAATGCCTATGCTTCCTAAAATATCAGTTGCTTATTGGAAATACCTGCTTATCAGTATTTATTTCTTAATCTGTATACCAGTAGAGAATTACTGTGTTCTAAAAATACCATGCCATCAAAAATTGTTGCTTGTTATCCTAAATGCTGTTTAATCTGTTGAAATGTATTTTAAATAAAATGGAAACAGCTTCCATAAAATCAATGACAGAAATCAATTTATAGGTGTAGAGAATGTACTAGAAAAGCAAACATCAAATCAAGCATGCCTTTGAATTTGATTGTGGAGTCAAGAATAGGCTTTCCAGGTTTAAATGATATACTTGTGTGCAGAATACACAAATCTAGGAGCAAGAGATAATTCTAAAAGCACATGAACTAACCCAGGTAAATCCCAACACAGATTAGCACCCCCTAAAATTTATATAGACCTGGGACAGACTGATGAGAAATGGCAGCCTGCCAACGGCCTAGTTTCCTCCTCAGGGATGGCACAGCCCCCAAATAGCGCACCGTCACTGTGGAGGAAATGGGTTCTTTTTCTGATGCCACAATGACTTTGCGAATATGCCACTTGTGATGTAAGTGCTGCATGGCAACGTGTGGATGCAGTGCGGCGCTTATGTAACAATGGTAGCGCCTGTGTACACAGGGTGCCACCATTGTTATGCCACTGCGCCGTTCTAGGGTTAGGGACCGTGTGGTTGCTGCACGGTCCCTAACCCTAGAATCAGAGCCAGTACAGTGCAAAAGGCCAGTGTGTACCGTGCCATAGACACCCAGCATGTTATAGTTGTTTGAGAGTTGGGCTATGACTCTGGAGACCAGTGTTCAACTCCACATTCAGCCATGGAAACCCACTCAATCACATTCTCTCAGTCTCAGAAGGCAAGGGCAAACCTACTCTGAACAAATTTTGCCAAGAAATTGCTTTAACTATAATTCAGAAAAAACATGGAGGCACAAAGTAACAAAAAGTTATAATGGTAAAGGAGGTCCCACTGAAGTGAATGGCACTGATTTGTCACCATGTAAGAAGTAGCATCACTTGAGGGGGTGCAGAATGTGTGGACCACATCAGGTGACAACGGATGAAAGGGGGTCACACATGATGAGCGCACTCCCACCTCCCAGCTGCATACCATGGCATGCAGCAGGGATGAAGAGGGCCCAGAGCCCCCTGTCCCTGTGCTGTGAAGCTTGGTTTTAAAGCCTTCAAGGACAGGGAATAAAGTGCTCAGCAAACTCATTTCCTTGTATCTAGCTCTCAAACATGTCATCAGGTCAGCGTCCTTACACATGTAACTTCTTAGTTTTCACAGATCATCATGATGTCAAAACATGCTCAATGCTAGATATTAAATATGAAGCCCCACATCCAATGAGAGAGGCACAGGTTACACTAATATGCTATTCATCATGATCTGTCCAATCAAGCTCCTCTGAAATCCATTTATCTGTTTACATAGAATATGATATGTGCTTATATTTCTAGCTCTACCATTTTCTCACTTCCCTTTTTCAAATCTAAGTGTTCACACTGGAAGGGATTGTGACTGAATTTACATAGGGCATTCTATTAAAATGGTGCTATCCCATCTACTAAGAAAATTATAGAAACATATATTGATGAAAATTATACTATCTAAAAGCAACACTCACACATATCAAATGGACCAAGGAGAAGTAAGTGGCATTGTATAGATACTCTGTAGATTAGAATATACCTGCTCTAAATTACTAGTTTTAGCACTTACAAAAATCATCCTGTCAGTCACATCTAAGTGAGATTCTGTTGAATTAGAACTCTCTTAGTGTAGCAAAAATGCCAAGGTACTTTGGCTTAGGATGAAAAACATGTTTACAAGAATACCTATTCATAAAGGCACTAGCTGACATACAAGCCAGAGAGAGAGCTGACATACATACCTTGTGTATAATAAGATGTGGCCAGGGCAACCAAGGCCCGTTCCGGATGGGCGCCGCCATTTTGACATAGCGGATACATAGCATCCGCACGCCACGTGGTGGAATTGATGCTGTGAGTGCGCCATTGGGCACTTGCAGCGCCACTTCCGGGGCGCAGAAAGAAGCGCCATTTTGGGGCTTCTTTTTTGCTGCGTCCGGGAACCACGCAGTTTGGCCGCTGCGGTTCCTGGACGCAGCAACCGGCGGCGCCAGCAGACTGCCACTTTCAAGCGGTCTGTAATGCGCCCAAAATACCTTTCTAGGGCTGCTACTCTCATTCTCTCTCTCTCACTCCCCACACACAGACACATAAGACTTTTTCACATGGGGAAAATTGGAAGGTTAAACTGGTCACAATGCAGGATCATCCAGGGCATTTGGGACAATTTTGCAGTAGCTTTTCAGACAATGCTGCACGAAAACCAGTCAGACTCCAGACAGAAAGTGAGGTGAATCAGGGAATAAGCATTTTCACAAAACTACCACATTTGCATTTCCATTTCATATCTGAATTTGCTCTCTTCACATAATTTCAGCAGTCTGAAAACTATATTCCCAATCCTCCCTGTTCCCAGATTTCCCAGGGTCCCTTGCAGTGCCAAGGAGAGGGAGAAAGCTTTGTTCTTAAAGGGATTCACCCACACACCCCTCTTTCCCTCAAGTGGCTGATCTCTTCCTCCTACATCAGGGAACAGCTGGTGAGAGAAGGCAGAGAAATTCCTCCTGTAGAGGAGGGAGAAATGGAGGACATGTCCCAGAAAAGGAGAGTATCTGGGAGTGTCAGCCCTCACTGGAATCAGGCAGGTTTATGGAGCAGCCACCTCCTCTTTCTCTCTAGTGTGTGTGTGTGTGTGTGTGTGTGTGTTTGTGGTTTTATGGGAGTTTCCTCTGAAACAGCTTCTGGGGAAAAGAGTCTTTTCCTCCCTGGTTTCCCTTCCCTCTTTGGAGTGTGTGTGTGTGTGTGTGTGTGTGTGTAAATAACAGTTTGGAGCATGTGTAAAAAAGTTATTTCCAAGCTAGCAAGGGGATTTGTCCTCATCTGTCTGAAACCCAAATTCATTGACACATTGGTTCAGTGGACCAAACTAGAAATTACACACAGATTCAACATTTTGTGAAATGTGTAGTTAGCAAATTTGGGGAATAGGGTATTGCATCTTGGATTGCTCTTTCAATTGTGAAACTAGAACCCCAAGCAGAGTCACCAACCTGTTGCCATTGTCACCACCAGCCTTCAACAAACCTGGGTATAATAACTCCCAGCAATTGCAGGTAATATAGAGTCACTGACATCCTTATCTTTCATAGTAAGCAATACCAGGAAGGAGATAAAGGTTCAAGAAATGACTTTTTCATGGAAAAGCTTTTTGTCTAGTACAAAGAAATTGTTTTCACTCTGCTATCCTAATGCCTAATCATGGCTCCCCATTCAATTAAGTGTATAATTTGTTAGTACAAATCCTTCCTCTACCTAGTCAGAACCTTGCTCTCCCTTAACAGGTTTCCACTGTTTGCTTAAGGTGCTAATTATTGTTGAGGGTTCAAACCTTTCTGGCAAGGGCAAGGATGTGCCTAGAAGTGAATCATCTGTGCAGAGATTCTTTGAGGAGGCTGAGATCATCTTTATTCCACTCACTCCTTACAAAAAGTTTCTCCCTCTCTTCTCTCTGGTTCACAAAAAGCAAAACAGTACTATTTATATTGACCCAGACTTTGTCAGGAGAATGTCACAGCTATCTGTATTTTATTATTTTTCCAAAGTCTCTGGACTGTATAAAATTCCTCTTCTGTTTTAGTATGCAGATGGAGACATTGGGAACTGGGGGTGGGAACAGTCCTTAACCTCAAAAGTAGGGATGCCATAACCCGGCGGCCCCTGTGACAAACCCACTTTTGGGGGCCCCCTCCCGGTCCCGGTCCGGTTTGGCCCCCAGTCCCTGGTTCGAGGCCTGCGCAGCGCCAACCCACCTTCCCCTGCCTCCCCATGGGGGGAGGAGGGGGAGGGTGGCATGGGCGCGTGCAGGAGGTGCACCTCCTCCTCCTCCTCCGTTCCAGGCCTCGCCAAGCAGAGGAGGAGGCAGAGGTGCCTGCCTGGCTTGGCGCTCCCTGTGCGCACGTGCGCGCACCGAGGCAGCAGGCCACTGGCAGGCAGCCACCCACCGCTTCCTCCGCCTGGAACGCTCTCACGGCTGGGCACTTCCTTGGGCCCGGGGGAGGCGGAGGCAGAGGAGGAGGTGAGGCAGAGGTGGGTGGCTCTGGCTGCTCCTGCCTTGGCGCCGGGTGAGGGGGAGTGCGCCAAGGCAGCCACCCACCTTCTCCTCTGTTGGGCCTGGGCTGGGCGGCAGAGAGGAGGGGGAGGCAGGAGGGAGGGAAGGAGGAAGGAGGGAGGAAAGAAAAGAAGGAGGCAGGAAGGAGGGAAGGGGGGTGAAGGGAGGGAGAGGGAAGAGGAAGGGTGAGAGAGAGGAGGAGAAAGGAAGGAAGGAAGGGGGAGGAAAGAAGGAGGATGAGGAACGGAGGGAGAGGAGGAAAGGGGAGGAAGGGAGGAAGGAGGCAAGAAGGAAGGGGAGGAGGAGGAGGGAGGATGGAAGGGGGAGGGAGGAACGGAGAGGAAGAGGAAAGGGGAGGACGGGGAAGGAGGGACGAAGGAAAGGGGGGAGGGAGGGAGGAGGAGGGAGGGAGGAAAGAAGAGGGAGGAAGGAGAAGAGGAGGAGAGGAGGGGAGGAAGGAAGGAGGAAAGAAGGAGGAAGGAGGGAAGGGGAGAAGGGAGGAAGGAGGGAAGAAGGAAGGGAGGAAGAGGGAAGGGGGAGGGAAGGAAGAGGGAGGAAGGAGGACAAGGAGGAAGAAGAGGAGGAGGAGGAAGATGGATATGATGATGAGATATGAGCCAGCTTCTGAGGCATGGCCAATGTAAGTTGCTCTGATTTTTACAACTCATGCACAGTTGAAAAAAAACCAAAGTCCTTGACCAAGTACACACTTGAGAAGTACAGTTGAATCCAGGGCAAACCACTTCTTGTTAAGTCACCTTCACATATTCAGTGTGAAACCCAAAGAGTTTGGTTATGGAATAAGCCTCTGAAATATGCAAGAGGCCATGTTAAGTAAAGCCATGTTCATGCCCAAATGTGCTGTTTGGATGGGGGAGGGGGGGTGGCCAGAAGGGAAAGTACATTTCTGCATCTGTCTAGGAATAATGTCCCAAATGTCCTCCATTTTGATCATGCAGAAACATGTTTTATTTAACCTTTTTAAAACCCTCAATTTTTTCCGTGTGTCCTCCATTTTTAAAAATGTACCCTACCTTTGAACATTTTGTCCTACATTTGTCCTACATTTGTCCCAGTTTGGAGGTCCCGACTTATGGCACCCTACTCAAAAGGCCACAAACAAAGTATTGGCAACACTGTTTTCTTCACACTCAGGGGACTCTTTGGTATGCAGGGGGTGAAAATGATCATAAAAGAAAGGTATGCTATAGTCTATGCGGGAAGAAATGTGGATTACTTCAGTTAATGCATACATCAGGGGTAGGCAACCTTTTGAGCCGGGGGCCGGTTGTTTTCCCTCAGGCGACGGCCGGGGGCGGACGGGGCGGAGTTCCACCCTTGAGGGCGGGGGCCATGTGCTGGGGCGGAGCTTCCACCCTCCAGGAGCCAGGCCTCCCCATCTTTGCCGGCCCCTGACGGGCCCCAGGCCCCGTCAGAGGCCGGCGAAAAGCCGGTGGGGACCGCCAGCGCTGGAGGCCTCTCCTCTTTGCCGGCCCCTAACAGGGCCCCAGGCCCCATCGAGGCTGGCAAAAAGCCGGTGGGAGCCGCCAGCACTGGAGACTCCAGGGACGGCAGCGGGCCTCTAAGACCCCTGCCGCCACCGGGCCTCTTGGAGGACTCCAGGGACGGCAGCGGGCCCCTAAGAGACCCCCTGCCGTCGCGGGAGGCCTCTTGGAGGACTCCAGGGACGGCAGCGGGCCCCTAAGAGACCCCCTGCCGTCGTGGGAGGCCTCTTGGAGGACTCCAGGGCCGGAGCGGGCCCCTAAGAGACCCCCTGCCTCGCCGGAGTCCTCTTGGAGGACTCCAGGGGCGGCGCGCGGCCTCTCAGGACCCCCCTGCCGTCGCTGGAGTCCTTTGGAGGACTCCAGGGCGGGAGCGGGCCCCTAAGAGACCCCCTGCCGTCGTGGATCCTCTTGGAGGACTCCAGGTGCGGCAGCGGGCCTCTCAGAGACGCCCTGCCGCCCGCGGAGGCCTCTTGAGGACTCCAGGGATGGCAGTGGGCCCCTAAGAGACGCCCTGCTGCCGCCGGAGTCCTCTTGGAGGACTCCAGGGACGCAGCGGGCCCCTAAGAGACCCCCTGCCGCCGCCGGAGGCTCTTGGAGGACTCCAGGGATGCAGTGGGCCCCTAAGGACCCCCTGCCGTCGCCCGAGTCCTCTTGGAGGACTCCAGCGGCGGCCAGCGGGCCTCTCAGAGACGCCTTGCCGCCGCCGGAGGCCTCTTGGAGGACTCCAGGGGCGGCGCGGGCCTTCCAGAGACGCCCTGCCGCCGCCGGAGGCCTCTTGGAGGACTCCAGGGTGGCAGTGGGCCCTAAGAGACGCCCTGCCGCTGCGGAGGCCTCTTGGAGGACTCCAGGGATGGCAGTGGGCCCCCATAGAGACCCCCTGCGCCTCGCCGGAGTCCTCTTGGAGGACTCCAGCGGGCAGCAGCGGGCCTCTGAGAGACGCCCTGCCGCCGCCGGAGGCCTCTTGGAGGACTCCAGGGACGGCAGGGGGCCCTAAGAGACCCCCTGCCGGCGCCGGAGCCCTTTTGGGGACTCCAGGGTGGCAGCGGGCCTCTCAGAGACCCCCTGCTGCCGCGGGAGGCCTCTTGGAGGACTCCAGGGACGGCAGCGGGCCCCTAAGAGACCCTCTGCCGTCGCCGGCGGCCTCTTGGGGACTCCAGTGGCGGCAGCGGTTCACTTACGGCCCGGCTGCCGCCTCCGGAGCCCCCGTGTTTGGGGGACTCCTGGGGCGGCAGCGGGTCTCTTAAAGGCCCGCTGCCCATAGCGGTGAAATCTCGCGCGACCTTTTCTGTGGTGCGCGAGACTTCACCGCTTTGGGCGCCGCCATTTTTTCTTCCAAATGGCGGCGAGTCTCGCGCAACCTCGGAAGTTCGCGCGGACTTCGCCGCCATTTTGGGAGAAAAAATGGCGGCGCCCATAGAGGCAAAAAGCCGGTTTCGGCGGCGGCGGTGGTGGCTGCTGCCGCCGGCCAGCCGAAAGCCTCCGCGGGCCAGATCTGGCCCGCGGGCCGCAGGTTGCCAACCCATGGCATACATTGACATACATGCTGGGAAATACACTTTCAACTATATATAGTCCCTAATCTCATTTTCTTATCCCTTCTTATGCTTTAAACATTGTTGAACTGCCCTTTCAATGGATCAGTTTTTAAGCTGTCTCATCTAGGAAGCCAGCTTCCCCCACCCCAGTATGCCAGTTACTGGTACCATATTTATACACTGGCTACATTGTTTCTTTCCTGGATATCCTCCAGGAATATCTGTCCATTGCTCAGAGACTGGCCTGGACACAGACCATGACTTTGAATAAAACTGCAATAGATGACTGCCTTCAATTTGATAGATGAACAACTTACCCACTGATGACGTGTATGAACACCCTATCACAACATCTGCCTTTTAAGATGCCAAATATGGATAGCCAGGTAAAACGGGGGTTTGGTGGTTTCCATATCTGAGGAGCAGTAATTTCCTTGGGATTTAGACCACATTTAAGAAGCCACTCAAGGAGCCTATTCCCACAATAAATTTACCACTGGATGTTTTTGTGTGCCTTCAAGTTCCTTCTGACTTATGGTGACCTTAGACAAAGCTCTACTGGGTTTTCTTGGCAAGATTTGGTTAGGGGTTTTCTTTCTTGCCTCCCTTTGAGGCTGAAAGAGTGTAACTTGCCCAAGGTCAATCCATGGATTTCCATGGCTGAGTGGGGGATCAATCTGGTCTCCAGAGTCCTACTCTTAAACCCACTTCATCATGCAGTCTCCCTAATTGTACGAATCTTATTGCAGGAGACTGAGGGGAATCAGTTGTTTATATCATAAGAACTATAATTCAGACAGGAAAATGGACAAAGCAAGAAGGACATCTAAGTTGCATATGCATACACATTAATAAACAGAAGAATAAATAGGAGAAAATAAAAATCATGGATAAAGAAATAATTGATTATAGTAAAGTAATTCTTCCCCCCAAAAATAGCCATGTTAGTCTGTTTTAGTAAAAAGAAGATAGAGGGAAGAGTCTCATTTATGAATACAGATTTATTTTGGACAATCTTTAGTGGAGTAGAATCCTTTTCCTCAGTAAAGTGATGCCACCAGCACACCTGAGAAAATGGATTAAAGCTACAAAGCTTATTTTAGTCCAAGGGTATCACAAGCTTCCTTTTCTTTCTCCTTTTACTTCATTTTTGTAACAGAAAATAGAGCGAAGGGATGTGCTTTCACCCAGAGTGTAGAAATGGAAACAAAAAATCAGGAAGCAGTATTGAGCCTGTTGCTGGAGCAATCAGAGTTGCCTTTTACGTTTTGTTTTGTTGTAAGCCAGATCCATTCAGATTGTCAATCATACCATTAGTTTTGATGATGGCTGCTATATACATATGTGCCAATATTGTTCTGCCAAACACTTCCAGGATGATTAGGTGGTGATGGACCTCTTCAGAAATATGCTAACATTGAAAAGGTTACTGCCCTCTTGGAAATTTTTTTTACAAATCTCTGATTTCACCATGGTCTAATTTGCACTGCCAAATAATGCATTTGACACCCCTTTAACTGCCATGGCTTGGTACTATGTTTGGGATTTGTTGTTTGTTGTGGCAGCGAACTCTCTGACAGAGAAGGCCAATATCTCACAAAACTACAAAAATCCAAAATTCTTTTTAGCCTTTATTTATTTAACTTTTTCTGTCAGAGAGCTCTAGTCTCACACACAATGACAAACCCCAGAATTCCATAGTATTGAGCCATGGCAGTTAACGTGATGTCAAATTGCATTATTTTTTGACGTGTAGGTAGACTCATGCTCCCAGTCAATATACACCAATGTTTTTACAACTGTGGGGTAATATTTTTGGAATACAGGGAAACCAGTGCTTTGAGATATTTTTAAAATCTGTGGAATGGTTGGAACAGTGCGTGTTTGCCTTATTTGAAGTCTAGATTCCTTGAGGCTTTAAAAAGCTCCTGTGTCTACATACGTTTCCTAGGTTTGGAAATCACTGGTTACAAGTACTACTACCAGGCCTCTCTGCAGTACTGCATTCAGTTCTGGGTGCCATTTTAAGAGAGTTGGAAGGGTACAGAGAGGGCAACAAGGATGATAAGAAGCATGGTGAGCAAAACATATGAGGAGAGGTTGAAAAAGCTGGGTATATTCAGCCTGGTGAAGGGGAGACTGGAGAGTGACACAATTGCATTCTTTAATATTTAAAGCTGTCACAGAGAGAAGGCTACACATTTGTTCACTGCTGGCCCAGAGAGTAGGACTAGGTCTAAGTGGTTTAAGTTACAGAACTGATTCCAGAAGGAACTTCTCAGTGGTAAGAGCAGTTTGGCAGTGGAAACCAATTACCCAAGGGATAGTGGAATCACTTTCTCTAGACATCTTCAAAAAGAGACTGGATAGTTACCCGCTGGGATGCTCTAGCTCAGCAGTCCCCAACATTTTCCTGACTACTGCCCCCTTTTATCTTGGGCAACGACCCTAGAGCCCTCCTTGCATATTTCATTAGGTCTACTGTTTTACTGCAAATTCAAATAACCAGTCTCAGTCACCTGTCCTTGCACCTGGTCACCCTGGGGCAGCAACAGGCAACTGGCTGACCAGCAACCAAGAGCCTCTTACACATGCCATCCCTCCGCAAAGGTCCTGTGCAGTCAAGAGGCCTATTGGTTGCTGTTCAGCTAGCTGCTCCGTTGTTTTTGCCAAGTGATGGGTGCAAAGGAGAATCTTCTCCCTGGTGAGGATGACTCTCAATCCTTCTTCATTGGGACTGACATGGGCACAGCTGGTGAATGTGTAGGGGGTTTACAGAGGCTGTAGGTTCTGGACTGGACACTGTTATGGATGAAGAAAGGGAGAGATTTTAATCCAGGAGCTGCTCCCAGACAAAGGACTCTAAGAATCGACCCCAGCTATTCCCTCTCCTTCACCAGAGACATGTCTTCCCACACCGTTTCAAGAGTTCCCCTCAAATACAACACACATTGTTTCTTCTGTCATCTCTTCTCACAGCCTGTCAGTGGAAGAAAACAGAAATAGCAGAGCAGCTCCAACCTTCCAGCCAAGCCCAGCAAAGCTCACAGAGCTTCAGCAGGGTCCCCAAATTTGAAAGCTCCTTTTTGAATTGCCTCTCACCCACTGCCACTCCAGTCAGTCCTCTTGCTCCAGTCAATTTATCCACAAATGGTGGCATTCAAGTTATAAAAGCAGTGCTCTGTGACCAAGAAGATTATCACATGAGCTTTCTGCCCAGCCACAGAACAGACTGAAACTTTGGGGGGATTTCATATCGGGTGTTATCGCATGCCTTGATGCTCAGATCAGCAACATCATAACCCGATCTTAGCATCCCATCCCTGATCCATCCTAATCCTGTCCTTTTCCCATCAGATGGCTAAATCAAGGCATGATGCCACCAGTCTGAGTATGGAGGCATGCAATCAACACCTGATCTGAAAAAAAAACTCCTAGTTTCAGTCTGCTCTTGAGCCAGGCAAAAAGCCCGTGTGTGAATCTCCTCAAGCCTTGCAAGAGTTTCCCAACTGCCACAACACCACCAGTGAAAGATGCAGTGAAGGGAGTGAGTCATGCAGGCAAGCAAAGAGTTGAAGATCACCACACAAAGTGTTCAGTGAGGCTGTATGGTAGTTTTTAAGGCCCCTGAAATGAAGTTTCCAGCTTCTTCAGGCGCACAGCATTCATATGATGCGTGCCCAGAGAGTGGCTGGAAGCTGCTCCAGGCCATCAGAGGCAGCCTGATCAGCTGGAGATAGCAACTGAAAGCAGCTCTGCCTAAAAGCCTACTTGGACCATGGTGGTGTCCAGCTTTGAGAGTGGGCCGTGTAGTCACCGTGGTCCCCAGCCTATCATGGGCCGATCATGGGCAAAGCAGCCAGAGGCCTCTCCTTCCTGGCCCATCTGCTTCGCCCCCAATATTTAGGCACATTATAGAAGTCCACTCACAAGAAACTCCCCTAAATATAATGGAACCTCCTCCCACAATGTACGTTGGGGAACTCTAGTACAGTAGTTCATTCTTATAACAGGGACCTCCTTTCATCCCCTTGGCAACTTCTACATACTCCCAAATGTGCACCCGAAGAGTCTTTCCCACAATCCTGAACAGCAGATTTTTAGGAAGAAGGGGGAATCCCTCTCCTTTTTCTACTGATCTGTTTTTCAGTGTCAGGGACTAACTTTATACCACCCTACAGGCCTACATCTACATTTTTTTTAAAAAAAACCCTCTTTTTGATTGCCACACAAAAGACATGAGGATGTAACATAACAAGATAGGTGAAAATATAAGCCACATTTTTGCATACATTCACTTTCAAGTGTATACTTGTAAAAACTGTATTATTATTTCCCAGTTTCTTTGTTTTTAAAATGTTTCATCTCTCCCATGGGGACTGATTTCCTTTGAAATTCAATCTTCTGGATGACTTAATTGCCCAGTACTAAACTGCGAATAAAACAGCAGGGATTGAAATGACTTTTGTTGCTTCAAGTCTTCATCATTTCTGAATTCTGTAAACTTATTGTAGGTTTTCTGGCAGGATTTATTCAGAGGCTATGCCATTGCCTTCCTCTGGGGCTGAAAGAGTGTGACTTCCCAGGTCTCCTAGTGGGTTTCTGTGCTTTTGGGGGATAAAGGCAGACATATTGTCATACATATTGACAATGAGATGCTGGATTCTGTTGTTGTTGTTTTTGCAAATGATGAAGATAAAGGTTTTTCCTTGACATGAATGGCTAGTCATAATCATTGTAGGGGCGATGCTCACCTCCGTTACTAAGCCAGAGCCAGGGTTGTCTGAAGGTTCTCCAGTGTCATGTGGCCAGCATGACTGCCCGAATGCTGTTAGCTTCCCACTGAAGTAGTACCATTTATCCATGTGCATTTGCATGCTTTAAACTCCTATGTCAGCAGAGGCTGGGACTAGTGACAGGAGCTCATCCCATCATGCAGCATTTGGGCCTCAAACTACCAACCTTCCAATCTTCTGACATCAGAATTGGCGTCCTAACCACTAAGCCATTGCATCCCCCTTGCAAATGACTGGATTCAATTTGTCAGCCCTAAAACAGAAATGTCACCACAAATGAGAGAGAAGGTATCTTTTATGAGAAGGCATATTTTTTAGAATATAGTAAAGACAAGTTGGGATCACCTTTCACTTTGGCTCCTCATATGTTGCATTCCAACCAAAATGATCTGTTGAAGAAGCACTCTGTGTAGCTCAGGAAACTACTTTTGGGCCACTGTGTTTTTTATCATAACATAAGGCCCTCCAGCTCCCTGAAGAGACTGAAATATTCATTATTTGCATTATTCTTCTCTCTCCGAGCTTGGAAACATTGCCTTTTTTGGGATTGTAGATCCCATAGTTGTGTGGGAGATTATAGCAGCTGTTGTGGTCCAAAACTTTTAAAAATTCTCTTCTCTCTCTCCACCCCATTCACTCCAGTGCATACTGTAATGCCCAATTTATTGGGTCAGCTAACACACATAGAAAATACAGTCCAATGTGTTGTTAAGCATGTTTGGACTTTAGGTGGAAAGATCTGGGTTCCCATCCTTGATACAACTTAAATTTTCATTGTGGCTTTGTGACAGTGACAGTCAGTGTCCGAGTTTAAAACCTACTTTTCCAGATTATTGGACTTAATCCAGAGTTGTAATCCAATGCTTGGATCACCTATATATGTTGTGTGTGAGTGGTGTGTGTAGAAACAATCTGTTCCTATCTCTGACTCCTCCACCTATCTCTTCTTCCTCCTTGCTTTAAACAAAATCCTATGGTACATTCTCATGTGAAATGCAACACAAGTCAGTAACATTTTACAAGTGCTTTGTTGTGTGTGAAATATCTTTTTGCCACAGAGCACCTATTCAGGTTTGGAATTAGAACAACTCAGTCATCAGCAATGAATCCATTTCGCCATTACTTTATTTTAAAAAAATATTTTGTTGTCAATGATCAAAAAAAACCGTGCTGAATTGTGAGGGGAAGGTGAGATAATTGTACAAGTTTGCTTTCATGGGAGAAAACGTTTTAATAGCTTATTTATGCAGATTCTCCCACTGGTTTCTTGTAATATATTAGTCATTTTAACAAATGTATTTGTTCTGTTGCAAATGGTCCATTTAATAAAGAAGAAACAGATTAAAGGATTAGATTTGTTTGTTACTTTATTGTTCAGTTCCCATTTACTCAATTATGTAATTAATTATATGGAACAGCACACTTAAATGTGTCCAACTGTTTATGTATTTCAGCTAAATCTTCATTTGAAACACATGCAATTAATTGTAGAAAGTGGCCTCTTGTCTAAAAGGAACCAATTTCCCAGTATGATAGAACACACAAAAATGTTTGTAAACAACTTAGAAATTGGGAGGGGGGGCTATTATCAACAGTGTAACTAAACACTTTGCATGGTGAATTGCCAAACTACCCAATCCTTGCTTAATTAATCACAGCAAGTGGAAAGTATCTTTGTTATACACACACACACACACACACACACACCACACACACCACACACATATATACAGATAAAAATCAATGGTGTGTTGCTTTCCCAGGACAGGAGCCATTTCTGATGGGAATTAGATGTTTTTCATTAAAGAGACTGAACAGCAATCTTGTGTAATGTTTAATTTGGAAAGGTAGCTATAGTGACACTATTCTCCCTAGTTCGGACAGTATCAAGTTGGTAAGACTGAGAATTTCATCTTGAGATCATACTGTAGAATCCTCCATGTCAAGGTCATCCTTCTACAGGTTTATGCAGGTTTAGGCGGCAAACAGACTGCCGCAACAGAGCAGGGTTTGGCATTCCTTTCAGTGCCAGATCAGGGCAGCAGCAAACACATATTTTGGCCCCAAGGTGGCAGTTTGCTGCTCTAAAAGAAACTGGTAAAATACCACTCCTTTTTAGAGTGCGACGAAAACGCTACCCTTGCACCCATGACGGTGGCTTTTCGATCTTTTGTGCAGCACACTTCTAAATGCTCTGCCAAAGAAATGGCAAAATGTTCCCCGCCATGCGGTTGGGCATGAGCATGACCCCAGCATCGTGGAGGAGTCGGGGCAGCCAGCATGTGGTCACCACAACAATGCCTCTGCTTAATGCTGCTCTAGCCCCTTACTCACAAGAATTTACCTCCCAATGGTAGCTCTCAAGGAGCTTAAAATAAAAAATATAAAACATACAGATCCATGTAGAACCATTATCACTGCTATAAAGGTAAAGCAAACACCATAAAACACCAGCTGAAGCCATAAAATAAAATTAGCTCTGTATAATTCAAGATATCCAGCCGATCAAGAAAATCTAACCAATAATAATAATAATAATATTAATCTGATCTGCCATTTGAAAGTTAAGGTGGTGCTAACCTGTAAGCTTTCCTGGATCCCATTAAAAAGCTGCAAGCACAATAAATCATCCAGTAATATTAAGAGAATGAAGCATCTAAAACAAGGATATACTTCAAAAGGTGTTTAAAAATATTTTTGCACTAAATACACACACACACACCCCACACACACACACACACAGAGTTTGGGCACAGATTGATGCTACAATTTTAATTTGCTTTTAAAGATTTAACTTATTTAATATATAGTTTGTTTACTTCATTTAAAATTATAATATTGTCTTTTGTTTTCATCTACCTGTTTCTATCTGTCTGGTTTTCATTGTTGTGAGTGTTCTTATGTCCTACTACTGGGAGAAAGGCAAAAAAGTGTCTCTAAACAGGCAGGCAGGCCTGCAGCTGACCAGTTACAGCAGAGAACACTAATGCTGATTTAAAAAAAAAAAAAAAAAAAAAGAACCAAGTATTTTTTAATATGAAGTCGAAGGCTTTCATGGCCGCATCCATAGTTTTTTGTGGCTTTTTCAGGCTATGGGACCATGTTCTAGAAGAGTTTCTTCTGATGTTTCGCCAGCATCTGTGGCTGGCATCTTCAGAGAATGCTTGCCTGGAAAGGAGATGGGTATATATTGTGTGACCTGGGAAGGCGGGAGTGATTTGCCTGTGTATTGTTCTGATGCTAATGGCAGGCCTCAGGGTGGGAGATGCCAGCCACAGATGCTGGCAAAACGTCAGGAAGAAACTCTTCTAGAACATGGCCACATAGCCCAAAAAACCCACAAAAACTAATATTTTAACCCTTTATGTTCTAAATCTCAACAATCATAGGAGAAAAACCCAATGTATTCAATTGAAATTCCTATTCCGAGAGTAACAAATGGATCAGAAGACCTTCGTAATTTGTTCACTAAGATGGCACATAATTATCAGCACTTGAATTGTTTATAATATTGCTTTATTGCATGGGCTTAAACCGTTCCCCACGCTTCTAACGGGGGCGCGCAGTGGCATGCACGGAACGCAATGGGCACCCGATGGGGCCCAGAACGTGACTTTATCGCACGGGGGGACGCTGACGCCACCACCGCACGTTCCCATCGCGTCCCAATTCGGTTCCAGAGGGCGCCATTTCTTGGAACTGTTTCAAAGCGTCCCCAGAAATGGCGCCCTCTGGAACCGAATTGGGACGCGATGGGAATGCGCGTCGGCGTCGGCGGCGTCCCCCGTGCGATAAAGTCGTGTTCTGGGCCCCATCCGGTGCCCATCGCGTTCCGTGCACGCCCCTGCGTGTCGTTCCCGTAGAACGCGCTGGGGAACGGTTTAAGCCCCATGCGTATAAGCTCATTGATAGACCTGGCTGATCCCCAATGTAAATCCCCTCCTGAAGGGAAAATTATAATGCCCACAGAGTGTTATAGGAGAGGATGAATGATTTTGCTATCGATGACCCTCCCAGGTAAAAACAACAGTTTGAATTAGGCTTGCAACTAGATGCTATTCAGTTACTTAAGGAACAGGCATAGCTGAGTAACAATTTCTCAACCACTGCAGCTTCTGAACAAGGGGAACCCTGCATAAAGCATAATACAGTTGTACCTCGGGATACGAAATACCCAGGTTACGAAATTTCGGGATAGAAAAAATCCCATAGGGAATCATTGTTCCGGGTTACGAATGTTTTTTCTGGTTACGAAAAAACTTTTGGTGCTTTTTTCGGCTTTTTTCGCACGGAATCGCGGCTTTTCCCCATTAGCGCCTATGGCAATTCGGCTTACGAAGGCTTTTCGGTTACGAAAGCGGCCGCGGAACGAATTAATTTCGTAACCCGAGGCACCACTGTATTGTAAAATAACAGCAAGGTTACTCAAGTGCCTTGATCCTTGACATTAGAAAGGGATTAAATTGTCACAGGGAGCAAAACTGGCTCTAGCCACCACCTAAGAATCAAAGAAATAGACCAGGGCCCCATTTACACTGCAGAATTGTAGTGCTATTGTTCCACTTTAAATGCCATGGTTCAAAGTTTGGGAACCACTACCTTAGACCCTTTTCATTGGCATGACAGTATTCTTTGTGCTTTATTTTCTCCATTGAAAGATAAACAATGGAAGGGTGGCAACAAGACTTGTGGTTTTTTCTTATATCCTTTTTGTCAATAGACTGTGAAATGGTCTATCTTGGAACTTTGTCAGGAGTTTACTCAGAAGGCGCCAAAGGGCTATAGAAGGATTATGAGGATCTGTAGAGATTTATGGCCCAGAGACCTGAGATCCAGAATGGTTCATTTAGTTGCTGGCCTGTGTCTGTTATGACTCATAATTATAAATGCCTGCTAATGATAATTCCACTCCTTAAATGGTTCATTTCATCCTATGTGCTTTGGAGACAGGGCACTGTTTGTTAATTCCCACAGTTTCACTAATGAAGTATAGACCTCCTGTTTACCATACATGACCTCTGGGCAACCAAACTGAGCAGGCATCTGTCCAAGACCAGTTAGGCCTTTCCAGAGATAATGCCTGACAACAATATCAGGAAATACATGTTCGTTCCCTCTGCTCTTTTCTGCCATTGCTATTCAGATCAGGCATATTCTGTATCAGCTTGCTTGCATTTTTATGCCTTGGAAAATAAAACCTTTCTTTTCACAATTTGAGCCTAAGTGTATTGGTTTGTATCTGAATGAATAACTAAATGCTCTCTAAAGCTTTTATTTGCAGTTATAGTCCAGATGCTGCCTTTAGGACTTGTAGTCATTGTAATGTTTTTATAATGTTAACCTCTGTTCAGAAGCAATCAGAAAACTGATAAATTAACAGTGATAAAAAAAATTCTTTCACCTGTGGCCTAACTGTAACTGTCAGTATTTCATGCCTCTCTTTTGCCTTTTTCACTGCCAATTTTTCTTTATGTCTGTGTGTGTTGGTTGGCACAAAAAATTACCAACTCATGATGACATCCAGTGTATATAGTAGCTAATAGTTATCTGGTCCAACTCCATGGCATTGGTGTTGACATCCAAACACTAAACAGCATGGGACTTTAGTCTTGAAGGAGAGAATCCAGTTATATACCTGCTCCACCACTTTATTTTTTAAAATTTATTTTCTTGCATAAAAACAATCTCGGGGGGGGGGGGGGGAGAACATGGAGGGTTGTATAAAATACAAAGTCAAAATCCTGCATAGAAGTTGTAGTTATCCTCTGTCTGTAGATGTGACCCCCCCCCCTTAAAATCCACCTTAAAAGCCAGGCAGTTGTACCAAGCAAAGTAGTTTAGAGAGGCTGGTGTGTGGAACGCAGAAGGATGACATATCCAGCTCCCTCCTGCCAGCAAGCTGCAGTCCAACAAGCAGAAGCAGGGACTCCTGCAAGATTCTGTCACAACTGTTTGACACACTACAGCTCACTAGCAAGGTAGCAGGTGGGGGACTGGTCATGTCAGATTTCAGCACTCACCTGTTGCAGAATTCCTTTTTTCTTTCTTTCTTTTTCTTTCTTCTTCTTTTTTTGGTATGGTTCCCTGGTTTTCAAACTGGGTTATAGGGGCATTTGTGTTTGTAATTGTGAATAGGAAACAGTTACAAGTTATAAATCTAGCTTGCAAGATGCCATCCGCTATTTCTGATGCAAAATGTTTTTGCACAAACCCAAACAAACAAACTGAACAGATTAAAACATGTGGGAAAATGTTATTTTTCCTCATGCTGAAGGGGAGGAAATCCAATAAGCAGACATTAATATGTAATAGCCTATGCAAGTCTTTGGAGTAAATCCAATCATTTGCCATGACCACTGGTATGACAATCATGAAACCAACCCTGTTTTATCTCTGTAGTGGGTTTCTGAGATGACAAATAAATCCAGCTCTGTCAGAAGTGCAGGGTGCTGCCTTATATCATGTCTGCATAAATTAATCTTGCCAAATGAGTTGGAGTTAACTGATTGCACGTATTTGAATGGCACAAGTATTGCAGATGGTCCATCTGCCCTTCACGCTTTCTGAGAGTCCTTTGCTGATGTTGTTCTGAATCTCTCAAGCAATGGCCCTTGGGAATGTCCTTAAAATTGTAGCTCCAAGCTACAATTACTGTAATATACTGTAAAGTATAATTACTAGATTGCTAGATCAGGCAAGGATCAGCTTCCTTTTCAAAGAAAATTTTTAAAAAGACTTCATTAAAATACCTACCAGAGTATCTCTATACCAGTTACTCTTTTATAAGCCAAAACTGAACACAGGACACACTACAAGATGCAGCATATTCTACAGGAAACTAGGATTTAATAAGATGAAAAATGCTAATTAATACACCCATTTTGGGGGGGAAATGAACTCTAGGATGCTGGCTGTTATCAAATTAATTATCTGGTGAGCCAAGAAAATTCTCATTAGTGCTATTTTTAGTTCTCTCTCATAGCCAAGAATGACACAATGAGGGATTTCCATTGCCACAGTTCTCGTCTATGAGCTTCTATTGATAAACCCTCAGATGGTTTGTTTCCTACATTTTTCCCCTCTTCCTCAATATTGTCATGAGTCATATATGTAGATTTTTTTTTCCATGGGGAGGATTTTAGTCTGTTCTGCGGCTTTCACTGGTCTTCTGACAGTTCCTCGCTCCATAGCCCAGGACCAGAACCTAGAAAAGTAGATTGGGCATAATGGCTTGAGAACTCTGATTGTTGTAATCCAAAAGAGAAACATTTTCAAACTCTGCCCAGGCAGGGACGTAGCCAGGATTTTAGGAAAGGGGGGTCCAGACTAAGTGCCACCATTATAATGGGGCTAGGGCGTGGCGGCGCAGCAGCACGCACCATTCATTTTTCTAATGGAAGGGGGGTCCGGACCCCAAGAACCCCCCCTTGGCTATGTCCCTGGCCCAGGATCTTGCAGCACACAGTATGGGCAGCCTTCAGCATTAAGTACACTGTATTCCAGTTTTTGATTTTCCATTTTAGTCACATTGTGCCTCAGGATGATGTCAAAACCAAACCTGCATCTTAAAACACCTACAAGTTCCCTAAACTCATAAATCATGATTGGTTATATATCTGCCAAGTGCTACAGCACCTAGGTCTGGTCTATGTTATGCTTTCAAACAGATTGTGGGGAAAGAGGTTTGGTTTGTGATATTCTTTTGCAAAATCCAAGAAAAAGTGGACTGAGTGGGACTGATGGTAATATATTCTAAAATAACAGTACCAAAGTGGCATTCCTGTGTGCATGACCAGAACTTGGAAAGGTTACTTTGTTGGATTGCAACTCCCAGAAGGGTCAGTAGCTATGCTCCTTGGGGATTCTGGAAGTTTTTTCCAAGTTTATAACCGGACTTGAACAACCTGTGCTTGCCTAAATTATCATCACTTATCTCACTAGCCATTCTGGATTTGGCCATTTGCTTGACATCCACCAAGGGAAGAATGGTTGTACCATACACAGCTTCAATATTTAAATAGCAGCAGCACTAACATTAGAGGGTTCAGTCCATACTACAATGAGCTATTGCTCTTCTCATATGATTTCTGAAAGAAATACTGCTTCTAAATGTAAAGTGATTCTATGCAGTTGTAGTCTATATGAGGTGCTTTAGCATGGGAAAGAATAAGAATTCATCAGAAACCACTGATGAAAGGGATCCTCTGGATTCAGCTACTGAATTTATATTGGGTTTCATGAGAAAAAATTAAATACCTGTTAAATTCTCCCATTTAAATCAACGGGACTTCCCTGTTTTTGGCTGAACTGATGCTGTCATTATATGCCACAATCTAGCTAGTCCTGTGAAAGAAATTATTTCCCTTCTGTGTGGTTTCCCAGTTCTGTTGGATCAATGCAGTTGTTAAAATTTGCCCTCTCTTGTTGTTATTTTCCTGTTTCCTGGTCCATTGAATTCTTTTACCCCATATCTTTATCAACACTTTGTAGACACATAACAAATCCTCAGAGAGGTTTGCGTAAAACAGCTCTTTTCAAAACCATGTGGAGATTTCATTAGCAGACTTCAGAATAACTGTGAATTGCCCTTAAGGTCTTCAGATGGAGTAAATGTTAAAAAAATCCTTACTTCTGAATAAGTACAGGCCAGTAATCAAATTCCAAAAAAAATTGTAAAGAGAGGGATTTTCCTAGATGAGGCATTCACGGGATTTTATTGGGAGTAATCCAGACTTAGAGCTTTATCGCATTGGGCTTTAGGGCCGCTCTGAGAGCGGCCCAGCAGGAAACGGAACGAGTGGGGGACGGATTTTACCGCACACACCCGTCCCTCACTCGTTCCGTTCCCCCTCTCTTCCCTTCTCATTCCGTTCCAGAGGGAACGCTTTTTGAGAACTGTTCAGAACAGTTCTCAAAACTTTCCCCCCTCTGGAACGGATTAAGAATGGAAGAGAGGGGGAACAGAACGAATGAGGGATGGGTGCGTGCGGTAAAATCCATCCCCCACTCGTTCCGCACTCGTCCCTGCTCCTCCCGTTCCATGCTCAGAACAGAACGGAAGGAGCCAAATGCGATAAAGTTCTTAATCAGTGACAACCGGTGGCTCCCAGGTATACTCCAGTCAGAACTTTAAAGGAACTATGCATAGCACTGAACTCTTATCCTAAATAGTTTCTGCACCAGATGTTCCTTTAAAATTCAGAATAAAATATAGAGTAGATTAGCTACCCCACTGACATGGTAGCCACCAGCCTCTACTGGACATCCTCATCTTCCATTTGTAATCTTCTTTCATATTCTGTCTTTATTGGGACAACAGATCATATGCACAAAAGTGGTAGCTTTTTTGAAGAGAATAAGTGATTTAAAAATAATAATAATTCATTAAGCTCTACATCCCAGAGAAGCTTTATTATTATCATCATTATTATTAACCATTTTTGAAGAGGGAAATGCAAATGTTTCACACAAAGAACTCATTATGAAGTCATTCTGATATTGTTAGAATGTGCATGGCTGGAAATCACAGGTAAATGGAAAGCATTGAAAGAGCTTTTATTTTTATGCTGGCTGGACAACACGTGGGCAGTTACTCCTGAAGGAAAACTGACTTATAGAATCTGAACGCATAGAGGGGGGGAAAAGTCACTTTGGCCACCTTTTATTCATCAACAGCTGGACAAAAGTTATTATTATGAAGAGAGATCTTGTAGCACCTTGAGACTAACTGAAAGAAAGACGTTGGCAGCATGAGCTTTTATAGACTTCAATCTACTTCCTCAGATGCTTTTGGTGGAATGGAAGTCAGGGACAGACATATATATGTAGTCCCTCAGCAATGGATTGAACAGGGACAATGGCTTCCTGGCTCACCACACACATTTCAACACTATCTGACCCCATACTCATGAAGGTGTCCTACACTCATCTATTCTCCCCACCTGCAGGCTAGACATCTGGCTGAACAAGACTATATGTGAAAGGGATCTGGGAGTCCAAGTAGACCACAAATTGAACATGAGTCAACAGTGCGATGCGGCAGCTAACAAGGCCAATGCGATTCTAGGCTGCATCAATAGAAGTAAAGTGTCTAGATCAAGGAAAGTAATAGTGCCACTCTATTCTGCTCTGGTCAGGCCCCACCTGGAATACTGTGTCCAGTTCCGGGCACCACAATTTTAAAAGGATGTTGAGAAACTGGAGTATGTCCAAAGGAGGGCGACTAAAATGGTGATGGGTCTGGAAACCATGCCCTATGAGGAACGACTTAGGGAGCTGGGGATGTTTAGCCTGGAGAAGAGAAAGTTAAGATGTGATATGATAGCCCTGTTTAAATACTTGAAGGGATGTCATATTGAGGAGAGAGCAAGCTTGTTTTCTGCTGCTCCAGAGGCTAGGACCCGGAAAAACGGATGCAAGCTACAGGAAAAGAGATTCCACCTCAACATTAGGAGGAACTTCCTGACAGTAAGGGCTGTTTGACAGTGAAACACACTCCCTCAGAGTGTAGTGGAGTCTCCTTCCTTGTAGGTCTTTAAACAGAGGCTGGATGGCCATCTGTTGGGGATGCTTTGATTTAGATTTCCTGCATGGCAGGGGCTTGGACTGGATAGCCCTTGCGGTGTCTTCCAACTCTATGATTCTATGACCAAACTGGTCTTGCCATCTCATTTCCATATCCAATGGCTATCTTTGTCCACAAAACGATCATAGTTAAAACTGGTCTTGCTACTTCATTTCCATATCCAAAGGATTTTGAATTTGAATTGACATTCTCACATATCTATGGCATAAATATGTCTGTCTCTGGCTTCCACTCCACCAAACACATCTGAAGAAGTAGACTGAAACCTACAAAAGTTCACGCTGCCAAGTTCTTTGTTTCAGTTTGTCTCAAAGGTGTCACAAGATCTCTCTACATACTGATTCTAGAGACTAACACAGCTACATCTTCTTTTTTATTATTATTGTTTTTATCTTTTTCACATGTACAATATTATATACAAAGTAACATCACAAATTCATATCTTATAAACTGTACATACATACATCTCCCCATGAACTTCCGTTCTTACTTCTATTCCCTTCTTCCCAATCTGCTACCCTTTCGCTTACACAAACATCAAAATATTAGCTATTATCCCTTTATGTTTTTCTCTCATATGTTCTTACATTTTTTCCCCACCTAAATTATTCAAATACATTGTTAAGGGTTGCCATTCTCTTTCCCAATAGTCGGTTGATTTTTTTTCTATTCCACACCATTATTTTATCCAATTCTCTCACTTCCACTATTTTTTCCAACCATTCCTTTATATTAGGTGTTGTTTTCAATTTCCAATATCTGGCCAAAGCAATTCGAGCTGATGTTATTAAATACAATACCAGTCTCCAGTATTTCTTTTCCTTTTCTGTTCCTAATACCGAGGTCATATTAAGTAAGTAAAATTCCAGAGTACATGGAAATTTTAAATCAATTATCTTTTGTATCTCTTCATGTATTCTATTCCAGAATTTCTTAATACCACACGTGATAGTAGGACCCTATTTTAATTTGACATTTCCAACATAAATTTTCTTGTATTCCATATATTTTTGAAAGTCTCAATGGGGTTTAATACCATCTATTGACTGTTTTTAAATAATTGTCTTTTAAGTCTTGGGAGCATGTAAATTTATTTGACTGCATTCATGCTTTTTCCCAATTTTCAAATGGTATGACATGTCCAATTTCTTGAGCCCACTTTATCATTGTTTCCGTCACCGTTTCCAACTCTAATTCCCTATGAATCAATATTTTATACAATTTAGATACTTTTCCCATATCATTTTCCCATATAATTTTGTCTACAATATTTTGTTGAATTTCAAATTCACCTTTCTTCATATCTTCTTTACATTTAGATTTGATTTGATAATATTCCAACCAATTTATCATTTTTCCACTTGTCTCTAAATCTTGCTTTGATCTTATTTTTATTTCTCCCTTAGGATTTATTATTAATAACTCCTTATAACACAATTGTTTATCTTTCTTTACTTCTCCACTAAAGAAGGCATTTTGAATTGATATCCATAATGGAATCCCACTATAAAACTTTTCTTTAATTATTTTCCATATTTGTACTAATGATCTTCTTAATATGTGGTTTTTAAATTCTTTATCATTTTTTCCATTCCATATTCTAAATAGGCATGCCATCCATATTTCAAATTGACCGCCTCTAAATCTGTTATATAAGTTTTATCCAATTTGATCCAGTTTTGAAGCCATAACAAAGAACATGCGTAATAATACAATTTAAGATCTGGTAATGAACATCCACCCCTATTAGATTCTTTTTTTAATATTATCTATTTAATCCTGGCCTTTTTGCCTCTCCACACAAACTTTCCCAATTCATTATTCCAATCTCTAAATATTCCATTATTTGTAATAATTGGGAGGTTCATAAAGAGAAAGATTAATCTAGGTAGGATGTTCATTTTTATCGCCGCGATCCTTCCTGAAAGTGATAAATTTAGTTTATCCCATTTTTTCAGTCCATACTCACTTTTTGCCACATAGATCTATAATTGTTTTCATACAAATTGGTGTTTTTCTCTGATAACCATATCCCTAGATACCTTACTTTTTTTCCTTTTTGAATGCCAGATCTCTTTACCAATTCATCCTCTTCCTTTTTTCCTAGATTTTTCGTTAACATTACTGTTTTTGACTTATTTATCTTAAATCCAGATAAATTTCCAAAATTATTTATTTCCGCTAATACATACTCCAAATTCCGTGTAGGATCTTCCACTATCAAAGCCATATCATCAGCATAATCCTTCAATTTAATTTCATGTCCCTTTATCTTTAATCCTCTTATTTTCTTATTCTCTCTAATTGAATTATTTAGTACTTCTAACACTGTAATAAATAATAAGGGAGACAACGGACACCCCTGATGAGTCCCCTTATTTACATCAGTATTTGCTGTTTTTTCACCATTCACAATTACTCATATTTTTTGTTGGTTATAAATTTGTTTAACACTTTCAACAAAATATCCCCCCATTCCCATCTTTTCTAATACATCAAACATAAATCTCCATTTAACTTGGTCAAAAGCCTTCTCTACAGCTACATCTTCAAAAGTTATTATGTAGTTCACCATCACCTCAATGAACATTTTCAATCTCATCTCTTTAAGATGATTAAATAAAATGTGTATTTTGTAAATAAGCCAATTTTTCCTTTTTTTTAACCACCAAAAAACTTTAATTAAAGCTGAAATATTGGAATGGCTGCACAACTGTTTTCTAATAGGTTGTCTAGGAACCATTAGTCTGGATGCACCATATGATGGGTGTGAATGAAATCCCATGTATTAATTAATCCCCCTTTTTCCTGGCATGACTCTGTACTGAAATATGAGATAATGAAATGAAGTAAAGACTCTTCAGAACTGAAGAAGGATCTGCTCATAAGAAATATGAAGACATGAAAATATTTGGCCCGTTACAGACCACCGAGAAGCGGCAGTCTGCCGCTGCCGCCGGTTGCAGCATCCAGGAACCGCAGCAGCCAAACAGCATGGTTCCCGGATGCTGCAGAGAAGGAGCGCGAAAATCGCGCTCCTTCCTGGGCCCAGAAGAGATGCTGCGAGGTGCTAGTCATGCACTCACTGCATCACTTTTGGGGTGCGACGTGCGGACACAGAGCGTCCGCTACGTCAAGATGGCGGCGGCCATGTGGAACGGCCGCTGCCATTTGTTACGGACTCAGTCCATGGTAGGGTTAGGAGCGTCTGGAAGAGACGCCCCTTTCTAACCCTAGCACGGACTGAGTCTGTCCTAAGGTGCCCGTGTGTAACGGGCCTTTGATTGCTTTTCCAAGGACTTTGTATAGTTTGCTAGCATTGCTACCATTTCTGTAGCTATACCTTGAGACCTCAAGCACACGGGCCAAAAGAAGTGGTTTCAGGCCACTTTGGGGGGCGTGGCACTTAGATGATGCACCACCACCCCGAAGTGGCTGGAAACAGCGCCACAGCCTCACTAAGGGGGGGGGGGGGGAGCTGGATTAAAAAGAAGCTGACAGAAACCACTCCTTCCTGGAAGGCTAGCACCTTTGACCATGCATATAAACTTGCCAATACCACACTGATTTTAAAGGAACACTCCACCCTAAGCTGCTGCATATAAACTCACTGGCACAGGTGCATATTTAAAAAGGATAGAGTTGGGGGTCAGGACAGCAATGCAAAAAGGGAAAGTGTAACACACCAATGGCTATAAGTACACCATACACAAACCAGACAGTCCAGCATGGGGCATGGAGTGAAGGGGGCATGTAGGGGGAGCAGGATTGTGTATTGTCAATGTTTTACTGGGCACACCTCTGCTCCGATGCTCAGTGGAAGATCATAGGTGGGACTGTGTGCATGATCAAAGGGGGCGGACATCCACTGGGATGGTGTCTAGGCAGGAGGCAGTTGTTGGCGGTGTGTACCTGTCACTGTGTGCATGGTTGGTGGGGGCAAAGGTTTTTTAAAAAACCAGCAGCATGTCTTTAGGGTGTGTGTGCAATCATGGCATGCTCATGAGGGCTGCCTTGGACGTGGGTGGTGGGGTCAGCAGGGTCTTAGCCCGCTTTTGGAAGAAGCAGCTTCAGGTTGCTCTTCCCTATGCATCTGCTTGACTCCTGAAATACAGGAAGAGAAAGCCTTCCTTCCTATTCTAACAACCCGAGCTCAATTTGGGAGTTTTCCAAAGAAGCCTTGCAGTCTCTTCCAACTCTATGTTACACCCCTCCTCCACCAACACAAAAACTCAACAGTGTTGTTTTGAAGGGGAAACTTCTGCAAGGGAGCATAAACATTTTGGGTTGAATACACTTACACTGCTCTACATAACCAGGAATACTGACTTATCAACCCTGGTTACCCTGGGAATCAAAATCATATGATCTTGTAGGTCTTCCCTGTCAATATAGGGAGGCTGGGTGTGACAACCAGGACTTGGTTTAGTATCTAGGAATTGCTCTTCTTTTGTATTAATTTGTATTAATTCACAGCTCTAGCCCTTCCTATCAGGAAACTGTGAGTTTCAATTTGGGATTCTATAGAGGAAGAGTATTTCTTCAAGGTTACAAACAACAGAAGACAAGAGACATAGTAAATGTTTTATTTCAGTTCAATGTTTACCACTCCACCTCAAGTCTAGCAGTGCAAAGAGAAGTCCAGGAATCATCCAGGAATGATGTTTGGGGCATCTAGACTGGGTTCTCAAAGGGGATGTAGTCTGAGACCATTGCAGTTGGTTTCTCATCAGGAACTGTGCTGAGATAAAGTCAGTGGTTATACTTTACAGGGTTACAGGGATCATTCAATGCCCCCCCCCCCTCCAACAGCTCCATCGGTTGACAGTTTGCTTCTGGGCACACTTCAAAGTGCTGGTGATTTCCTATAAAGCTCTATGTGGCTTTGGCCCGGGCTATATGACAGATCTTATCTCCCCAAATAGGCCTGCCCAGATCCTTAGATCACAAGGGAGGCCCTTCTCTCATTGCCACCATCACAGGTATCTTTGGTGAGAACATAATAGAGGGCCTTCTGAGTGGCTGCCCCTAGACTTCGGAACTTTCTTACTATGGAGGCTAGAATGGTCCCCTCCTTACTTTTCTTCCATTGGCAGGAAAAGTCATTTTGATTCAGACTTGCTTTTAGAATTGAAGGCTTTTAACCAAAAGTCTGCAAGTGCTGTATTGTTTTAAAAAGTATTGCTTAACTTTTTAAAAAATATGTTTTAGAGTAGAGTGTATGTTTTTAATATGGTGATTAGTTTAATTTGGTTCTAATGCTGACTTGTTGTATTTTTTTTTAGTTGTAATCTTTCAAATGTGAAAGCTACTTTGCATCCCAGTCTTGGAAGAAAGGCAGGATATAAATAAAGTTAACAACAACAAGAACAAAAACTTCAACAAGCAGATGACCACAGAGGGCTAGATGTACGGTTTGAGAGCCGGGTAGTAACTTGTTCCAGCAGAGAGCAGCAGTACTTTGGTTACATCACAATAAGAACTCCAACCAGTAGGTGGCAGTGGCAGCAGGAGGAATGCCAAGATTCCCTTCTGTCTCTCCTAATGATTCAGCATAGCCTTGCTGTAGCCACCAAACCCTTAATAACAAGAAAAACATACACCCTTTTGGTCTGTAATGAATTCCAACAATTACAGAAAGTATTCAGTACAGCTCTAACCTATATGCCAATGAGGGCCGCATGCTGGAGGAGTACAGTCTTTTCTTGACAGCATTACACACAAGTAGAATGGGAAAGGCTGAAATGCACACCACCAGCTCCCCACATGCTTACAGAAAAGCCCTTTTCAATAAATGTGAAAATAGTTATATTTGAAATGGCAAACAAGTACTGGGATTGGCCAAGGTATTTTGAACGTCAAGGCAAAAGACAAGATGGCACCATCCATGTTCCACCTACAGGAACTGACTAGGTTATCTGTCACCTCTACCTTCAACACTAGTGTTTTGATCAGTGTCCTCTACCATGCTGAAGACAGCAGCCTAGCTTAGAGAGTATAGGACAGGCCATAAGCCATCCCTAACTCTGTCCTCCATGGAGGGTCTGCCCTTGAAGACCAAAGGATCTGCCATCATTACTGCCCCTCTACAGCACAGCTTGCATGTACTCTCTGAGGCAACAGTCTCTCTCTATGTAATAGCAGGGTTAGACCTGAACAAGTGACATTGAAGTCAACTGCATATTAAATATATAATTAAAGGAACCCTGACAGCAAAATGTGTACATGAAGTAACCATGGAGATGATGGCAACCAACCCCTTTGAGAATCAATTGTGGAAGGGCCAGTGTAGTATAATGATATAGTATATCACACTGGAAAGACTCAGCACAATATAGTGGTTTGAGTGCTGGACTAGAACTTTGAGAGACCACCCACCTGGTTCAAACATGGAAACCCACTGGGTGACTTTAAGCAAATCACTGAGGTTTTAGAGGAAGGCAATAGCTCACCTTCTCTGAATAAAACTTGCCAGAAAACTCTAGGATAGGGTAACCATAAGCTGGAGATGATGTAAAGGCACACAACAACAACAAGCTGTTAGCTGTTCCCTTGACAGCAATCCACCTTATGTTACTCATAGTGCCTTCCTGAGCCAACATGCCTCTCATCTGAAAAGGCAGTCACTGCATCTAGAAGGGTTTTTCTGGAGGGCTGAAATCAGCATATATGACTTGCAAGGGTCTAGGGAGGGAAGCAGACAGTTGCAGCAGCTGGATCATGCATAGTTGCCTAAGGGCTAAACAACAGCTATGAGTTGGGAGTTTAGTTAGAGAATAGGTCCTATCATAAAACAGGGAGGATCCTTTTCCTACATTCTTCTGAGCTGTCCTGGCTGGAACATGGAATAAATATAATACAAATATAGTCTTTTGCAGGAGTGTGCACCAAACACAAGATTTGAATCTATTGGTTACTCCTAAGAAGAGTGGACATACCAAATCAATTTTTGAGCAGAGAGTCAACATGCAGGTCAATCCTATTGATACAAAAGATCACCTCTAGTTGGGATAACAATAGAACTGCGGATGCTGGGGAAAGTAGGATGATTAAACTTAAGCTTCTTTAGGCATAATCTGCTTCACCTCAGGTCTAAATCAGGGTCCAGTTTGGGGAAAATATGCCATTGATTTACACCTAAAGTAGTTTATTGGATCTTAGCCATAGTTTTCATATTCTATAGAGAGGTGCTGTTCTTTCTCTGGTTGTTCCTGGGGTTACAGGATTTAACAGCTGAAGAATTATTCTTGATTTTCTGCCAAACATATTGACATAGAATGAAACCCAGATGTGAAGTCATCTGTGAATAAAACTTTCATCGACAAAACAGACCTTTGATTTATAGCAAATGAAATATTGAGACATGCTTGGGAAGCACAGCCTCTCTGGAAACCTTAAATCTTACAAAGCTGGCAGTTTAGCTTTCCACATGGTGGCTGGAATAGCCACCTCCATTGGGCACAGTGTGCCCAGTCACATGCTATAAAGCTGCCTTTATATACACTAAGCAGTATAGGAATAAAGTACAGCATTAGCTCTTTCTGTTGCCCATTTTTACCTTCCTCATATAAACTCTAGTACTAGTTTGAATTTTTTCTTGGCAGCACAGATGTGAATTAATGGTTTATTTATGTATTTATTATGCTGACATCCTTCCATTCTTCCAGAGGTATCAAGGTGACATTCATGCCTCTTCTCTTTTTTCTTTGGGGGCTCTCCAATTGCTGAACCTATTTGGAAGATTGGTTCCTTTAAAATTTAGGCTCATCTTCACATTATTTGAAGGGCAGTATCTATTCCTAGCTTGGCCATGAACCCCTCTGGTGATCTTGGGCAATTCACATGCTCTCAGCCTTGGGGAAGGCAATGGCAAACCTCCTCTGAGCAAATCATGCCCAAAAAATCCCATCATAGCGTTGCCTTAGGGTTGCCATAAATCAGAAACAACTTGAAAACACACAACAACCATATCTTTGCAATTCTAATTCCTTCACATGTAAGTCCACTTTTGAACACAACTCCCATATAGGATTCCAGACATTTTATTTTGACAAGCCTTGGAAGACTGATTTCTCAAGGGCAAAGGTCCTTGCATAATGTGCTGGATTTTCTACTTATTATTTTCCTTTTAAAGTTATATTTTTAACAGGTTTTAGTTTTTTTGATAGATTGTATACTTACATTATAAACATGTGTGTGTGTTATAATTTTGGCTATATTGGTTTTACAGTGGTGCCTCGGGTTACGAAATTAATTCGTTCCGTGGCACCGTTCGTAACCCGAAAAGCCTTCGTAAGCCGAATTGCCATAGGCGCTAATGGGGAAAAGCCGCGATTCCATGCGAAAAAGCCGAAAAAAGCACCAAAAGTTTTTTCGTAACCCGAAAAAACATTCGTAACCCGGAACAATGTTTTCCTATGGGATTTTTTCGTATCCCGAAAATTTCGTAACCTGGGTATTTCGTATCCCGAGGTACCACTGTAACTGTTGTAAACCACTTTTGAGTCTTGAACTGGGAAAAAGATGAAAAGGTTGGAGGAGGAGGAGGAGGAGGAGGAGGAGGATGGTGATGCTGCTGCTGCTCACTGATAGAGAAACCGCTAGCTCTACTGCAGATGTGTTGAAATAAAAGGTTTAGTTTTATGCAATGCTTGATTTTTAAAAGCTTTCAAACATCACTTTTTACCCCCATCACTACAAACTGAATGTTGGAACATGTTTCAACAAGTCCAAAATAAACTTGATTAAAAATAAGTGCAGACAACCACAGTCCTTCAAACAAAATATAGATCAACTACTTAGGATTAATAATTCGAAATTTATCAAGATATGAATGTTTACAGACATTATCAGATTTGCCTTGAGTAGGTTTGCCATAACCCGGCTGCAACCGGGAATTTCCCGATTTTGGGGGCCCTGAGCCCCTCCCTGCACGGGTGCAGCCCCAAAACCGGGAGCCCCCCGGTTACAGCCTGGGTTGCTGTGCCCCAGGCAGGCCTCGCTGCCCTCCTCCTCTTCCTCGGGGAGGCGGGGAGGAAGAGGAGGGCAGCGAGGCCTGCCTGGGGCGCAGGAGGCGAAGCTGGAGGCGGTGCCTCCCCACGCGCCTGCGCCCCATCCTCCTCCGCCCCCTCTTCCCCAGGCCGCGCAGAGGAGGCGAAGGTGGACGGAGGCAGCACCTCCTCCGCGCGGGGAGGGGGAGAGGAGGTGGGGGAAGGTGGCGCAGGCGCGCGGGGAGTTGGGGGATTCCCCCAGGATTCCCCCCCAGCGAGGCCCTGGATGGGGCTCCGCGATTGCGGAGTCCTCCGAGGCCTGGCATGGGCTTGGAGGACGCTGTCACCCAGGCCCCAGCGAGGCCTTGAACAAAGTTTAAAAATGTAGGACCTTTTTTTTTTAATTTCCTGGCCAGGAAATTAAAAAAAAAAGGTCCTACATTGTTAAACCTTGTCCTACATTTTTCCCGGTTTGGAGGTCCCCAGGGATGGCAACCCTAGCCTTGAGAAGCCCAACACCAACTAAAAAGTATCTCACTTGAGTCGTTTATGGAACATATAAAATTAATGGCTTGCATATTTTACAGTTGCAGGGGATTTACCCACCTCCTGTTTCCATCAGCATCCTAACGTAGGTAAAGCAGATGAGTGTTAGACAAATTTCTATCTCATATTTAATTAATCATTTCTATCCACTGCTTAGAAGCAAGTTTACAGGATTTTTTCAGCATCTTGGAGACAAACACACCATGTACTCCATGGTACTACAGTCCCTTTCACATCACACAGTTCTAGCACTATGGTTCCACTTTAACAGTCTTAGGCGGGTTACAGAATGCCATTAAAGTACGCGCAGAGCGCGTACTAGGGTTAGGAAAGGGCGGTGCTTCCGCACCCCCCTAACACTAGTACGCGCTCCGCATGCACAAAATGGTGACGGCCGTTCCACACGGCCGCCGCCATCAATACGTGGCGGCGCGGTTGTGACGTATTGAGGCAGTGCCGTGGCGCATAGTGCGCCCTTTGCGTGACCCCGGAAGGAGCTCCGTTTTGGAGCTCCTTCCAGCTTTGTGTCGCTGGGCGCAGCCTTCATACGGCTGCGCCCAGCAACGCAAGGGAGAAAGGGGCCAAGCGGCCCTTTTCTCCTCCCTGCTGCCGCGGAGTGTCCTTGGGGCTTCAAGCCCCAAGGACAACCCTTTCCAGGCTGCGGGGAAGCGGCCTTTTGCCGCTTCCCCGCAGCCTGCAAAGCAGCGGATCGGGGCCTCGGAGGCTGCCGATCTGGCAGCTGAGGACCCGATACACCGGGGAAAGGGGTGGGTGCAGGCCGCCCCAAACGAGCAGTCTGTAACCCACCATAGTTTCATTGTACATAACCGTGGAGAACCTTAGGGGTACATAGAATTCACAGATAATGCCAAGTGTCTCACAAAATTACAATCCCCAGTATCCATAGGGTGGAACTATGGTAGTTAAAGGGAAATCATAGTGCTATAATTCTGTTTTGTGAAAGGGATCTAAAATGTAATGCTAATGAGACACTTGGCCCAGAGTTAGTCAAAGATATTTTACTGTCTGAAGCAAAAGACAAAATAGCCCTGCTTCCATCATTATGTCAACACAAGCAATCTTACGTCAACACAAACGATATGTCTAGGACACCCTGAGGACAATAGGCAAATTTAGGAGAGCGAGGGCAAGCCATGTGGCACAAAGAGCTCTTTTGTTCAAAAGAGGGGTCTAGCTAAAAACCACTGGAAATACAACTGGGGACTACCACTACCATCTCACAGCAGAGTACCCATGTGGGGTTTTGGAATGAGAAAGTCAAAGGTGAAAAGGAATCCAAAGAAGAGATAGAAACTATTAATAAGGTATTCAACATTGTAGGTATTGGAGAGTAAAATATCTGTCTTAGCCATTGGATGGTGTTGCAGGAGGGAGGAGGGGGTTAAAATGTTTACAGTGTAAAAAGAATTTTTTGAAAAGGTTTCTTATATATGTTTTATGGTATTATTGAGCATAAAATCAATAAATAAGGAAAGGGTGGGGGAAACTACCATCTCTTAATACCTGCTACCTAAAGCAGTTGCATAATGGTAGAGCTGTACCTGAGATGGGCTAACAACCTGGCTACAATACTGAAGTAAGCTCTGATTTAAACCTACTGTCTGCCACAAGCTCAGCAGTGATATTAAGCAAGTTTTTCTCTCTTAGCAACCTCTTATTTAAAACAAATAAGAGGGTAATAATATGGACAGGGCTTTGGTAAGGATTGCAGCAAGATAAAGCATGTGAAACACTTTAAGTTTATAAAGAACTAGCTCAGTGCTAAGTATTTAATCCTCCTCTTCCTCCTCCTTTTATACACACCCAATAAAGTGAAGGATGATTCATATTTTATTCAGCAGATAGAGCTGCTGCATGCACTCTGTTGAATGCTGGTAAAATATGAAAAGATGAAGTGTTTCTCCAAAAGCATGGAGGCTTGTAGGGAAGGGGGCAGTGTCCTCATCACAGTTTATGGTGTTTTGCTAGAATGAACACCACTATCCTTCAGACCCATCTGCTGTATGATACATAAATCTATTTTAAAATGCATCTAAATTTTACATGTGCTGAAATTAGATCTCTGTTGGGCCTGCATAGATTGATTCTGGGAGGCCACAGGATAAACCAGACTTGGAAAGCATGTCATCAGTAAAGAAAGTACTTGAGCCATTTTGAAAACGAGAGGTCACAGAATGGGAACAGCAAATGTTATGCATATAGCTAGTGGCATAGCTCTGGAAGAGATCATCGCAAAGTTCTTTAAAGCCTCCTTTACAGTTTGCTGCCCTCAGTCTTGCCAATGCTATTAATCATTGATATCTCCCAGACTTGAAGCTGTTCTAAAATTAATTTATTGCTGTATGCCTTCAAGTCATTTCCAACTTATGGCAACCCTAAGGCAAACTTATCACAGGGTTTTCTTGGCAGAATTTGATAAGTGTTGTGTTTACCTTCTTCTGAGATTGAGAGAGTATAACTTGCTCAAAGTCACCCAGTGAGTTTCCAATTGCTGAGTGGGAATTTGAACCTAGTCTCCATATTTGTAGTCCAGTAGTCAAACCATGGCACCACACTGACTATAGGGATGCTGAATTTATTGGGGGTGAAGTGCAGAGACAAATAAATATGCCATACTGTAACTAAAAACATAATTGAATCTGGATATATATATTCCATATTTTCATTTCCTCTGCACTCTCACATCCCCTTCCTATCCCTTCCTCTGCCCTTTCCATTGTGTCACCTTTAAAATGATAGCATCTCTGGGGCAGGGACATCTCTTCTTATATTCCAGAAAGTATCATGCATACTGGTGGCTTTACAACAGCAATAATAATGAAACATAAATAAAAATGACAGATTATGCAGAAATAGCTATTGAATAGGGGAAACACAAGTTCTATTGGGACCTTGAAGAATTTCAAACATGACAGAATGTTTATTTAATGCCACATAATGTTTGTAGCCTGTGCCATAAATCTCTCTCACACACATACTCATACAAACAGCAATGTGTTCAATTTGTAGATGACTTCTTAAATCCACAAGGAAGTAATTTATGCACAGCAAAGTAACTCTAAAATGCAAGTAAACAGTGCCTTTATTGTTTACTTGAGGATGGCTAACTTGATTTTGCAACTGAATGTAGGCTGGGAGGACAGGAGCTAAACCATACAAAAACCTGCTTATTCTTGGACAGACATTCTCATCTTCAGTTTTTGGGTAGAGTGAGGAATTTGTTGCACTACACAGGAGAGAAAGGGAAAAAATAGAAATTGCTGTTTTGCAGTGCTATGTTGTACAGAAAACAGCAACTTCAGTAAGAAAATGCCACCACTTTGACCATTTCTGGTACCATTTAATACACCTTGAAAAAGGCCGGATGCTTAGCTGACTATGAAGACATCTAAGGCTATAACATTTAGCTTTGCCTAATCCCCAGACCTCAATTATGGCAATACTTTTTCAACTAGATAAAGTAACTCATATATTTTATCAAATGAGCCAATACCCAAGTAACGTCGTATTCATGCGAAGGGGGTTATACAGAAAGCCTTCATCTGTTGAGGGAAAATATAAGGCAGACATAGTTGCTCTGCATAGCCCTTGCCCCCTTTCAGGTGCAAGTGACTTTATTATTTGATTGTACACTTTTTGCTATGTGACTGTCCTGTGTTGTTCAAGGAGGTATCCAATATCTCCTTGAACAATGACTTTTCCCCTAGCTACACAAGAGACACTAGGCAACAGTGGGGTGCATCTTCACCAACAGCTCTCATGAGACTGAGTGGTTAACTAGTGTTATAATGCATACAGTGTGCCTGGACACCACTGTCTCTGTTCAACCCACAGTTGATTGACTGGAGTTTTTGGATACATTCCAATTCTGCTATTTCTCTTTCCAATCTTCCTTTGTACCTTTTGTTCAAGAACTGCTGTTCTAAGATCTGAAATAGAATTCCCAGGAAAACTGAAGTGTTCTACAATGAAGATATCATCAATGAAACCACTCCTCTACCTGAGGTACATTGATGATATCTTCATAATTTAGACTCACGGAGAAGACTCACTCATGACATTTCACCAGAGTTTCAACAACTTGCATCTCACCATCAATCTCAGCCTGGAAATAACTCTCCCCCCTCCCCCTCCAGCCTCATGAGGGCTCTCAGCCAGTTCACCACATTCCTTTCTGGTTCCTACACGACTTTCTAATATTCATTCGTATGGTTATCTACTTTCAAGGTTTTAGGCGACATCCTTCACCCTGCCTTTGTCTCACAATGATTGTTGTCAAAACTGAACTTGTCACATCATCTCCACACCCACAAAGTTCTGCATTTCTGTTGCCATTCTCACACACAGTCTGCTTATATAGGTCTGTCCTTGGATCTTCCACTCCACTCCATGCATCTGAGAAAGTAGGCTCAAATCTATGAAAGCTCATGCTACCATCTTCTTTCTTTCATGTAGTCTCAAAGGTGCTACAAGATCCCCTTGCATACTGATTTTTCAGACTAACATAACTATGTCTTTGAATTCTGTCATCACAGAGAGCTTGGAAAAGTTACCTTTTGGGTTACAACTCCCAGAATCTCCCCACCAGTATGACCAGTTGGAGGATCCTGTGAACTGTCATTCTAAAAATTAAATTTGCTAAACTCAGGCTGGGGACAAGCAGACTGTTAGGTGAATTCCTAAACCTAAACTATGCTGCAACACGTTTCAACAGGCAAAGTTGAGAGGAGGGTGATTTTTTTAATTAATTAATTTAAATCATATATTGCAACAGCTGTATGGTGATGTGGTGGCTTAGTGGTCAAGACACCAATTCTGATGATGATCAGAAGATTAGAAGGTTGACAGTTCAAAGTCTGAATGCTGCATGATAGGGTGAGCTCCTGTCACTAGTCTCAGCTTCTGCCAACCTAGTAGTTTGAAAGCATGCAAATGCAAGTAGATAGATTAGTACCACTTTGGTGGGAAGGTAACAGCATTTGGCATGGCCAAGCTGGCCACATGACCACTGGAGTAGTCTTTGTACAACACTGGCTCTTCAGCTTAGTAACAGAGATGAGCACCCTATAGTCGGTTACAACTAGCTACCTTTACCTTTACCTTTATACATTGCAAGATGTTGGTGGTGAGAGGTCAGAAGGTATGAAGGCTGTCAGGTCTAAATATATGCTACCACATTCGGTAAACATCCTGATATCCATCAGTATGTTACTATTGTCTTTCAAGCTGGAGAAATTTTAGCTGACAGAATCAGCCAGGTGGGAAATTGAATTCAGAGCAGTAACAGGGGAGAGGAAACTGTATATATGTTTGCTGACAGAAGCCCCTTAACATAGCTGAGAAGTCAAAGAAATTGTAACCATTCAAAATAATGCTTGGGACTGTTCAGATATATGTCCTACAATTGTCTATTTTAATAATGAACATTATAAGCTGCCTCAATTCACAAGCTACATAAAGAATGGAAGCAATAGAAACACTGTTTGCATTTCTTTATAGACAAAACACTGCATTTGTGCACAGCTAAGTTATAAAATGCATTTACATCATACAACCCCTTCCCTAGTGAAGCTAGGATGGCTCTCTCCTTGCTCTTCTTCCATGGGCAAATAAAAACATTCCTGTTCCATCAAGCTGTTAGGAATTGACTGTGATGAATTTTTAGTGGTGTGCAGTGCTGTGCTGTGCTGTTTTGTTCATCTTTTTTATACTGTCCTTACTGTATTTTAAAATATGGTTTTAAATCTACAGATTGTTTTTAAAATTATGTGTTATGTTATTGCTGTTGTGCGCTTTTAAGTCTTTCTGACTTATGGCAAACCTATCATAGGGTTTTCTGGGGCTGTGAGTGTGTGACTGTGAGAGCAGGAAATTGAACCCTGGACTCCAAAGTCAAGGTCCAGTGCTCAAACCGCCACACCACAGTGGCTCTCTAAAATTATATTCTGTATATTAATTACTGGTATTTTGTAGCTTTAATAATTTGTAAGCCACCTCAGGTCCCTTTATTGGAAAAAAGGCATAAGTGGTAGCAATCACAATGCTACATGCCTTTTTCTACTTGCTTTGTCTGACCAGTTTAGTGATGTAGCAGAAGGAGGGAAGAAATGAAGGCATTTCTTCCCCAAATATGAATTCTGTCTCTAAATGAAATTTTTATTCAGTCCCCAAATTACTGTCATTACTGACAGTGAGAATGAAAATGGTTCATGCTGTAAATTCTTTTATTTGCTGTGTCCACATTCCCTTGGTAACTTTGCCTGCCCCTTTTTAATTTGGATGCCTATTTCTATATGCTTGACTGAAGTTTTAAGTTTCTGCTATGCAAGAAATGTAGAGACTAAAATGAAATTCCATTGGAGGAGAATGTTTATTAGGAGGACAAAGCCCTGTAGCTATAACCCTGCTTCCTTTTACCCAGGTGTTTTCCTTACACAGAAAGTTTGGAGAAAAATGTCTCAGTGCTTGACAATTCTGCTTTTATTCCTTTGTTCCTCTGAATCCAAATTGTTAAGACAACTTCAGGAGTTTTCAGATTAGGATATGTTCTATTTCAAAAGAGCCTCACTTTGATTTAGACAGTTCTTGAACATAATAAAAAAATAAAATAAAACTTTTATTTATAACCCACTTATTTGTAAGAAACAATCAAAGCAGCTTCCAACAATTAAAATAGTACAGATGTACAGAGATAACAATAATACAAATATATACAACCCTTATCCCTTAAAAAGGAATTAAACCATTCTAAGATTAAAATTCAGACATTGAAATCAACATATTATATTAAAATCAGACGATATCATAGCGCAAAAGCAGTGGGCAAACTCATCATGGCCGGGATTGTACAAATACAGAATACTCCAAGTATGGGGAATCTATACATGGCTGGGGGCTATTCCGGGAAGGCCTGCTGGAAGAGGTCCATCTTGACTGCTTTTTTAAAGCTATCTAAATGGGATATTTGGCAGATCTCATCCAGCAGGCCATTCCATAGATCATTTTGGTTCTGGATTTGGGATTTGTCTAAGTACAAAGTACATCTTTAGAATCATGGTCAGCATGGTTCTGGTTCACTGTTACATGCTATAATTAAATAATTGTGCTCATCAGGATCCAAAGAGCAGCATAGTTTCTCACAATAGGTCTTTATTAACTCAGCAAGAATTTTCAACTTTGTATTACTATTTTTTGCTTTGAACAAATGCAGTTGCACAGATTGCTTTTAAAATTCCCCTCCATTTCCTAAGAAATGTGTCACTTGGCACCCCCTTAAGCTCATTAAAACTAGCTTCATGGTTCTTTGGTTCAAGTCATCATTTCAAATACTGGTTTTTTTTCCTATAAGAAACTTTTAGGAAGCTTCTAAAAGTGACTAACAAATGCTAAAAATAGATAAGGCTGATAAACTTTGATCCAAAAGGTTACATTAGCAGCTGGCAATGGCATTGCAACAGAAAGCTTCTAGGCTAGGACAGAATCCATGGCCATAACTTGAACAATTTGATTAAAGCAAGTTCCATCAAAAGCCAAATTTATTTAGGTATACAGTATTAGGATAACATTGTGCGCAATTTAGAGCACCAGAATCACAGACTGAACGTGACACATTACAGGTAACATATTTTTTTTTAAATTGAAGCATTGTGTTGTTTTTTTGTAACACAAAGGCCCAGAATAGACGGGCCTTTGTGGTGCCCTCCTCACGTGCAAGGGTTGCCTGGTGGGTGGAGCGCCCACATGCCCGGCAACCCTCGCACATCATGGATGTGCTGCAGCTACAGCGCGCCCACCAGATGGGGCGCATAACAGTGATGTCACAGCTGCGCAGCTTCCAGATGGGGTGGCGCAGCTGCAATGTCACCGCGCAAGCTCTGGCGCTTCGTGGAGCTTTGTGGCGCCACAAAAAGGAGCTGCTTCTGGGCGCTCCTTTTTTGCTCCGCAGCAGTGCCACACAATTTGGTTTCTGCGGTGCTCCTGTGGAACAAAGAGAGGCGCAAGGGAAGTGCCTCTTTTTGGCGCTCTGTACCGCGCCTTAGTTTTACAGGCAAAATATTTTAGGGAGCCATTCTGAGGGATCCCCACCTCCCACCCCCATTTTAGGCCACTGTGTTATTTTATTATTTTAAAAGTAGATTTAAAAAAGTGTCACCCCAGAAAGGGGGGAGATACCAGGCCAGCTCTTCGGCCCACATGGGGTCTTTTCAGGCCACTCCAACCCCACGCAGAGGCACCCTGGGTGCTGTGGCTGCTCCCTGGAGGTGTGCGGGGTATTTCCGGCTGTGCATGCACACTCCCATGTGTGCTGAAAGTCACACACTGGATGTCCTGCCCCCATAAGTCCTGCTCCCCCATGAGTGACCACACCGGGTAACACCAATTCTAAGGACGCCACTGCAACCATACACAGCAATGAGAAATACAATGGTATGGACAATACCGCTTTTGGTATTCAATTATATATCTTTACACTTCAGGAGCTTCTCTAGCTCCTTTATAGCTGCCCTTCCAAGACCTAGTCTTCTTCTGGTTTCTTGACTGCTGATTCCATTCTTGATTGAGACAAGGTATCAGAAATCTATTATTATCTCAACGTCCCCATTGTCTGCTCAGAAGTTATGCAAACAATCTGTGACCATTTCCCCCCAGAAAGTAACTTTCCAATCTCTGCTCAGAAGTATGTCCTGGTATGTTGAATGGGTCTTGCTCTCATTTAACCCTAAGCAGTGTTAGAGTCCACAGCAGCAATTCTATTCACATTTAATTTGGAGCAAGCCCCATTAAACACAGTGAGATTTACTTCTGAGCAAGCAGGTTTGGTCAGGCTGCCCAATATGGCAATGAAAACAATCTGTTTCACTAGAGTTTTGCATAAAATTGACTAAAGTAATTTGAGTAATTTCCCATTTATTAACTAATCTTATCACAAACTTAGCCTTTTCATAGAAGGTGATTGTTTAATCCAGACAAAGCTTTATTTAGTTTTTATGTTTGATATAAACTAGATTATCACACTAGTTCATTATTAAACAGGATTTTGGGTCACATGTGTTGAACTGTAGAATTACCTAACTGTTAGACAATCTAAATTCAAAAGAAGTCTAAACTGGTGTTTAATATTTGAAATATACACAAATTATCACTCACTAATGCATATAGTGCACAGTAAATTTGCATGAGATCATGGAGTCTGACTAGTGGCTCAGTTGTGGTTTTGTCGCAAGTCATAATGAAAGGGACAGGCCATCAATGAAGATAATGTATTAAGTGGATGTGTTTGCAAATTAAACTTATAAAATATGTAATTGTGTTTGGGTGGCATATATCACCCATTGCTTTCTTTTAACCTGTTCTTATCATTGGGGAAATAAAGCTTTATCAGTACAATCTAGGTAAATGTGTTCCCCATTCTATCTCATGCACTAAGGAAAGACAGCCACTAATGTCATCAAAATAGAATTTAGTGAAGTTACATTTTGGGGCTACAGTTACTGGCTGTGCTGGCTGAGAGATTCTAGGAGTTGTAGTCCACAAAAGTAACTTTCCAAACTCATGTCTCTGGACTACTCAGAAATAGTTAGAACTATCCACAAAAGTATAATTAGCATGATATAATGGTTTGGGCATTGCACTTACAACTCTGGAGAAGAGGGGTTAGTTGACACATAAGTTTGCTAGGTGAACTGGTGTGCATTTTTGTACGTTTGCATTGACAGTTAATTGTCTTCACTTTCCTGTGCAAATCTGCATCCATTCATCCTCTCTCTGTGCAAAAAGTACAGCCATTCAAATGCATATGAAGCAAGTTTATGCATGATCAAAATTTTGGAAAAGCGGGTTACAAATAAACTATATTATTATTATTATTATTATTAAGTGGACAGCCACATATGCGATAATGAGCATTTCTGTGGATTATAGTGGATACTGAGAAAAACTGTGAAACCTTTTTCTGCTAAGTTTAAGGAATGCCACTCCCCCCATGTTCAAAAAGCCCAAACATCTGTGGCCAAATCACATTCTATTTGACTGGAATGAGAGTATTTAAAATGTGTAGAGTAGTCCTAAGATTCAAATCTCTGCTCAGCCATGGAAACCCACTTGGTGACTTTGGGCAAGTCACAGTATCACGGCCTCAGAGGAAGGTAAAGGCAAACCCACCCTGTGATAGGTTCACGTTAGGGTCACCATGGAATGACTTAAAGATACACAACAACAATCCACAAAACAGTAAACCAAGAATATAAATATAAAGAGACTAGCTTTCTATTTTGCTTTGTAGAGCAAGGGAAACTGGATTAATTTGAGTCCAGAGCTACAGACAGTGCCTTTGGAAGCTTACCATTAGTGCCATGGGTTATAATACTTAAATTTTGTCTGTAGGTATTATGCTCAAACTAGATTTATGCATCTTAGAGTCTCTGGAGTCCATTACTAGGAGATAGGGTTGCCATAAATCAGGACCTCCGAACCGGGACAAATGTAGGACAACATTTTCAAATGTAGGACACTTTTTTAAAAGCAGATCCAAGCCTCTCCCTCCCAGTTTCACTTTCCTCCCCCCCCCCAACCCCTTCGGGGGAGAGGAAATCCCCAGAAAGGAGAAGCCTGGGCAGCGGAGGACAAGCCTAGACCGAGGATGCAGGCTCCTGAGGGACTTGTGTGCTCGGCCCAGGCCTGTCCTCCAAGGCCACTCTCCTCTTCCCAGACCTCCCCTTTCCCCCAAAGGGCTCTTTGGAGGGAAGAGAAGGAAGGCAGGAGAGGAGAGGAGAGACCTGGGCACTAGCCCGGTCCTGCTCTTCCCAGACCTCCCCTTTCCTGCAAAGGGCTCTTTTTGGAGCCCTTTGAAGGGAAGGGGAGCAGGGAAGGCGAGGACTTGGCGGCTGTGGAGAACAGCCCCAGGCCTCTCCTCAGAGGCTTCATTTTCCTCAGGACAAAGTGAGAAGCCTGACCCAAGCAGGGAAGGTAAGTAGGGAACTAAGGAGGGAAGGAGGAGGCAAGGTGAGGGACTTTTGTCCCCAATCCGATGTCCCATGCTTCTTCACCGAGACTCTACACAGAAAGTGCACTTTGGGAGGGGGGACCTTTGAAAATGGGCACCCACCTCCTCCTCCTCCTCCTCTTGTTTCCCCCTCCTCCTTCTCCTTGCCATGCACTAAGAAAGGGCACTTTCCCCTCCCCCTGGCTGGCCCAGAGTCTCACTCCTCCTCCAAGGGTCTACCTCCTCCTTGAGGCTGGCCAATGGCAGAGTGGGGCTGGAAACAGCTCCGCTCCAGCTGCTGTGCCATTGGCCAGCCAGCCTCAAGGGGATGAGTGTTCCCTTTAGGCGCAATGGTTGCTGGCCGGGCCCAAACCCAGGATTTAGAGTGAACCGGGCCGTGACCGTGCCAAACTGCAAAAACCGTTACAAGCACGGGCACAGCAGGGTTATGGTATCCCTACTAGGAGATGAAGTGTGACAAGCAGAAGATACTGCTAAACCTCTCTCTGGGTGTTCAGGTTCTTATCCAAGTTTCTACTGGCAACCCTGTGAATGAGACAACTCCAAGTCTCTCTGTCCTCCTCTGTTCTGCTCATTTCCTGCAGACTCATGCCGGTGTCCTCCCTAATTGAATCTAGCCACCGGGTGTGTAGTCTACCTCTCCTTCTTCTACACTCAACCTTTGCCAGCATTATTGTCTTTTCCAATGAATAATGCCTTCTAGTGATGTGGCCAAGGTGCAACAGCCTCAGTTTAATCATCTTGGCCTCCAGAGGTATTTCTGGCCCAAATCACTCAAGGACCCATTTGTTTTTCTTTCTGGCTGTCCACAGTATCCTCAGCACTCTTCTCCAACAGCACATCTCAAATGAGTTGATTTTCTTTTTATCTGCTTTTTTCACAGTCCAACTATCACATCCATATATAGTGACAGGGAATACTATGGCTTGGACGATTCTACCCAATGGTTATTTTGGCACGTCAAGAGGAGCTTCAGAGCTTTAACATGAGGGCAGTGTGACTTCCTTTGCCCTCAATGGTGTCATCTCATAACCACATCCAATTGGCTCAGTGATACCATTTTCCTCACTCAGTACAAATGGAATCAGGCAGTAGTGAAGAAAGGGGAGGCATCTTTTAAACAAACAGACAAAAAACGTGCCACCAAAGCAGCTAGGGATAGAAAGAGCTAGGACTGCAAATAATCACAGAAATAATACAAGGAAGTAGGAGGAAGGGTTTTTTCCTGCTCCAGGATATTCTCCACATTCCCTGAAAGTACTCCTTGAAAGTCTGCCCTGTACTCATATTATGCAAACACTTCCACATACTTTGGAGTAACACCTGAATAAGCCTCCAGTCTTCTGTGATAGCCTCTATCACTCAGCTAATTATTGCAATATTTGTATGTTCAGGCTACAGTCCTACACATTCTTATATGGGAGGAAAACTCATTAACTCAGCAAGATTTATTTATGAAGAATCAATTAAAGGATCTGGCGGCACATTCTTTTTTCACAGATGGGGTGTTTTTCTTTCCTCAAAGGTCCCAAATGTTTGTTCCATTTTTGGCAGATGTTCAGCATAAGAAAGAAAGAAAAAAGAAAGAAAGAACAGAAGGAAGAAAGAGTCCCAACTTTAGGCTCCTGACTTTGGAGAACACCTGATAACATTGTACTGACATTGGTGAAAGTAGAGTGCTGATAGCAAAACTGGTGATGCAGGAGTATGATAAAGGTACCACTCTCTGAAGGATCTGGCAGGACTACTAGAACAAATGTTATCTAAATATTTTTTTCATTGTGTTAATTCACTATCTATGGTGGGACTCATTCAATGTTTTGTTAACAAACTATAATTTCCTAATCTTTGTGTTCATTAATTTTCTGAATTGAAAAAGAAAAGAAAACCAATACAGAAACATTTGTTGCTTTACATCTCAGTCCTAATCTTGTTTACTGGGAAGTGGATCTCATTAATTTCAATGGAATTTGCTTCTTAGTAAATATATTTAGAACTGCAGTCTTAGTCCAGTACTTATCATTACCTGCAACTGAAATCTGGATCAAACTTCTTGAGTTTTTTGAAAAATAAAAATAAGAATGCATCTTAACACCTCTAAAGAGGTTTAAATTATGTTGCCTCCAATTCAAAAAAGAAGATAAGAGCTCTTATTAACAACAAGAACAATTTCACTGCTTTAGATTCTATCTGATCTGTGATTCTGTCTATAAGAAAACATAGCTACAGTCAACATAATGAACCATTTGCTTATATTTTTTCTCACCTCCCAATATTTTATACCAAGATCTTAAGGCCAAATTTAAATATATCTAGGGATTTAAGACTATAGCCTTACTTGATTGTTTTTTTAAAAAATAAAGTTCTTTCTTAAAAAGTATATTACCTACCCAGTCTCTCAATACAGAGAAAGGGGCTGAGATAAAGAACTACATTAAATAAGCTTTAACCAGTTCCACATATCAGAAAATGTTTTCTGCCAGTATTTAACTCTGGGCATATGCTTACACCCTTAGCCTTATTTTTTAATGATAGTACCAAATAAAATAATAAATAATATAATGTTATCATGGTTCCCATCAGAGCTTAACTGAAAACTATGCAATTCTGCAGGGAACACAATAGGAAACTTGCTACAACAAGACGTATGGTCTATTCACAGTTATAGTGCTATGATACCACTCCAGCCGCTATGGCAACATTCTATGGAATCTTGGGATATTTAATTGGGAGATTTTAGAATTCTCAACCAGAAAGCTCTAGTGCCTTCCCAGACTACAGATCCCAGGATTCTGTTGATGCAGATAGAGCATAGCACTATAACCATATAGTGGAAAGGGCCTGTAGTGATGGGTACCAGCTTTAAAAGGGGGTCCATGGATGATACAGCTGTCTGTCAGGGACAACTAGATATGATAACTATGCATTAACTTCCAAATCAGAGGCAAGATGCCTTCCTATTGCTGGGAAGCAGACTGTGGGGTCCCATGAGTATTTGTTTGGCCAGATCTGTTGTGAAGGAATACAGCACTGGACACCAGCAATTCTTATGCAGTAATTACAAAAGGAGGTGGGACCCAGCATCACCACCACCAAAGTTATGTTATCAATATTTTAAAATTCTCAATACTCCAGGGGCTTCCATTATACAGTAATCAGCAAATAAGATTTCAAGCTCTGCTCTTGCAATTTTTCTCTGTTCCTATTTAGTAAAGAATAATAATAATAATAATAATAATAATAATAATAATAATACTTGGATCAATCATTTGTAAAAAAAAAAAAGATATCAACAAAATAAACTCACATGGATAGAGTAAAACCAACAAGAAATATAAAGGCTCACATACTGCTGGTAAGTTGTAATGGCATGATACAATGCCAAATTTGTTGTTGCTGCGGCTGTTGTCACTGAGTCTTCAAGCCATTTCCATCTTAGAGTGACTTAAGGCAAATTGATCATGGAGTTTTCTTGGCAAGATTTGTTCAGAAGGGGTTTTCCATTGCCTTCCCTTGGGGCTGAGAGAGTGTGGCTTGCCCAGGGTCACCCAGTGGGTTTGCATGGCCCCAGAGTCCTAGTTGAATACTCAAACCACTACACCTCATTGGCTGCCACAGCAACCAACATATATCCAGATCCATTTTTTTTTCAGTGTGACAGCCCCCATTCCTTTTAGTGGACACATGGCAATAAGATCATTCTCAGACATCTGGGAGATCCCCAAGGATTCTTCTTACAGTGCATCCAGATGAAAGAAACAAAAAACATCTTTGCTGCTCACTAAAAAGGAGAATTTGGGTAAGGTGCACCAGGAGGTATACTGTAGCCACATACTAAGGACATATCTCTTGATGCAAGATCACAGCCACAGTTTTCAACAAAACTGAAAATTCAAAGCAAAAAATTTCAATATCTGAGATCACAATAAATATGCAAAAAGGTGATGCAACCTCAAATTGAAATGCTAGTTTCAGATATCTTTATTAGTAATATATCTTTAACCAGGCAAATTGTTAAATGAGGTTGTTCTTTAAATTGCTAATGCATGCATATGCATAATTGAATCAAAAGTCAACAATAACTCAAGCAGAAAAATGCTCTTTAAAAAAACTGAAGCCGATAATTGATTCAGGATTCAGGAGCAATGGAAACATTCCTCCCACTATCAATAATTGTTTATTTTATTTTATAATTTTAATTTTTATTCCCCAGAAGACAGGACCTTTGTAGAAACAGAGTCTCTTTTAGATTCCATGCCTTGTGTCCTCAAGAGTGGAATAACTCTTCAGTTTATCTACTCATGGAATATAATTCATCAAACATTTCAACAGTATTTGATAGGCCATGGTGTAAATTGTTCTTTGATATATAACTTGTGAATAGGCAGATTCCTAGTTCCTTAAGTATGGGCTTTGGCAGTATTTTATGGTGTCAGGAACCCACAACACCCTTAGTGCAGCTTTTTATGTCAGCCATCCTAGTGTCTCTTTTATCCCACAGGGTTTATTAAAACCATGCCGCAACCTCCAAAGCATTCCATTTCCTGAATGAGGAGGAAATACTAGAAAATTATTTATTGTTGGTATTTTCATTTATTCACAAATAAATAAACTGTGTCAGACACAGCAAGCAAGCACTTGTTGATTTCAGATTTAAAACTGTGTGAGTCCCTGAAAAGAAGTCCCGTATCTTCTGTCTCTCCAAAGTTTGAGCTTGAAAAGTTTTTTTAAAAACACACCAGAGTATTCCTATTAATCCTGTTTAAAAACAAACCATTGCCATTGTATTTCCCTATACAAGCCTGCCTGAGTTTTAAGATGGGGGGGGGGGGCTTTTTCTTGATACCATTACCATCTTTGGCTGAATCTGCACTTCAGAAATAATCCACTTTGACATTGTTTTAACTGCCCTGGCTCAATGCTATAGAATTTTGGGAATTGTAGTTTTGTGAGACATTTAGCCTTGTCTGTCAGAGAACTCTGATGCCACAGCAAACTACAATTCCCAGAATACCATAACACTGAGTCATGGCAGTTAAAGCGGTATCAAACTGGATTATTTCTGTAGTGCGAATGCAGCCATAGAGACATTTGGTAAGGACATAGGAGAGAGCATTCTTGGTGGCTGCTCCTAAGTTGCAAAACACTATTCCACAGGTTGCCTTCCCCACTGGCTTTCTGCTGGCAGGCAAAGACCTTTTTATTTAGCCAGACCTTTAGTTTTTAACTTATTGCAGCAAGGAAGAACTTTTAAGGGGGTATGTTATGTATTTAATTATGTTTCAAAACAGTTTTTAACAAGGTTTTTTTTTTAAAGTTGTACTTTGTTTTACATGGCTGTTAACTGACTTGAATCCTGTGTAGAGAGAAAGACATGAACTTAATTAATCAATTATTTAATAATTTGCTACTTGGTTAAAACAGCAACTTTTCACATTACTTATTAAGTTGTTCATTACTGTTTCCATTAGCTTTCATTACTCCCCCCCCCCAAAAAAAAAAGTATTGATAAGAGCAGTAGCAGTTGGTGGTAAAGTGAGTCTGCTTCATGAACTTTAAAGATACTAGACCTAAAAAGGTTTGGGACTTTGGATAGCTCCTTTTGTAGTTTGGTTTAAAATCCAGAGCAGATTCACCACCACACTTACATTGATACTACCAGTGCTGCTGCACTTATCAGTACTGCCAAAAGCTTTTAAGAATGGTTTAAAATGTATTTTAAATCACTAGAAATAGCTGGAGAATGTTATCATTATATTAAAAGAATAACTTTGTTTCCACACATTATATTACTTTTCAAATATGATTGCAGTACTACTTATATATATATAGAATCATAGAATCATAGAGATGGAAGAGACCACAGTGTATATAAATGTACATTACAGATGGAGAGACTTAATCAAGGAAGACACAGCCCTGAGTGTGCAAGTCTTGATGACTGCATGACTTGGAAGTCTCTCATTCCCGGGGTCACCATAAGTCAAAGACAACTTGACAGCGGTTAACAATAAACTTGTTACAGGTAACTATGCTACTTGCAACCTGTAACTCTGAAGTTGTGTAGAAGGCTACTTCTTTATAATCAGATGGGGGCAGGGGGAGGAAACACACAGACTTCTTTCTCATTTCTGTTTAGATTTAATTACCAAAATGGTTTCATTCAGCCTGCAGCTAGACAAAAGAAAGATGTCAAACAGAGGCATAGAGTAGCCACTAGCCTTAGGAGACTATGAAGATTTTCACACAACATTGTTATATCGTTCCTTTAACGTCCCAAAGTGTAGTGGAACTGTCATAACAGATAGACGATTCCAAAAGATTTTCACATGAGGCTGTTAGTGTTCTTAAAACGTTGATATATCAGAATTCAGCAATAAATGATTACAAAATGATTTCAAAACAGTTGAATTGCTGAATTCTGATATATCAACGATTTAAGAACACTAACAGCCTCATGTGAAAATCTTTTGGAATCGTCTATCTGTTAAGATGATTCCACTACACTTTGGGATGATAAAGGAACGATATAACGATGCCATGTGAAAATCTTCTATGAAACAAGTGTGTTCAGCAATCATAGTAGTAAAAAGCCTAGAAAGAGGCATCTTTTGATGTAGCCAAGTGTAATGTTTGCAGCTGGCCAATTTCTTAATCCAGGCTAGATTTCTTAAAATAACATGGACTAAATAAAGATAGTGCTACCCAGGTATTCTATTTGGGCCTGGGGAGGCAAGGATAATCTGAACCCTAGCCTTGGGAAAGAATGAAACTATAGAAGAATTGTGTTTTCATCTTCTAACTTTTGTGAGACTCTGAAGATTTCTAGGCCTCTAAATGCAACTCCAATAAGTATATTCTATCAAGTTTGTATTGCTCTTTCTCCTAACCTTTCTTTAATATTTTCTGCAGAACTATTTTTGAAGATAACCATAAAACTTTTCTTCCATGTATATAACCACACAGCATGTTGTCTCTGCAAATGCTTACATTTTTTCTATGAAAAATGAAGATGGCAGTTCCATAAGACATTCCATTCCACACCTGAACAGTTCTTTCTGCCTAAGATTCAGTTGATATCTGGTTTATTTTTGCTTTATTGCTTTATACTGTGTGGATGTCCTGGTCAGAACAGAGAGGAAAGGTATACAATCATTTCGTTCTGTCAGGAAATGAAAAATTGTAAGGGTCTTTTGATGTGTTCTCTGCCTGATCATTCCAGTTTTACAACTGGAAAATTTTGTTTTCAGATATTGCTACCAGATGCTTTAGCAGAAACAGAGACATGAGCATTTGGGATTTACATTGTCTAAAACCATTCAATGTTATGGGTTTGTTTCTCTTCTCACTGTGTGCAAAAGTTGTTGTTTTTTCTTTCAGTTTTGAGGGGGAGAGTGTTGTGTTCCTTCTGACTAAGAGGAGAAGAGAAATTTTAAAAAATGGATCTTTTTTTCAAAATCAAATAGGTCAGAGGCATGAAAGACAAATACCCAGGGGAAAATGCATTTGGCTGTCCAAGAGCAGTTCAAATGAGATATTGAACATCTCTTTCCAAACATCGTATTTGCAACATGTGCACTACAGTATAAAGAACCCCTGATGGCAAGATTTAAACTGATGCAACCACTTTTTGTAATGTAAAGAAATCAAGAGAAATGCTCAATAAACTCCAGAATATAGTTTGCTATCAGTTAGCTAGGAAATTGCTTCTGGAGATTATGACTGGTTCCCCCCTCCGTAAAAATATGATTTCCAAAAGGTATCAGCATTATTTTTGTCCAGGATATAGTTTTTCATTACATTCTACCTTTTTTGTTGCTTGCTAAGTTGGCTGAGCTAAACTCCCCACTGTATCAGTATAACAGCCACAAGAATGGCACCGCATCTCGCTGTTCAGCTGTCCCCAAAATCTGGCAATGTCTTCATACATATTTGGCAATCAAGCTGTTAGCTCTGGAACAGTCCTAAAGAGAATGCCTAACAAGGTGTCATCATTGTACAAATGTAGGTTATGTCTGTACTTGCTGGACCCGGACTAAGATAAAGCATAGTGAAAACTGGTGGTTTCAATGTGAAAAGTGTGAAAAATTTCATTTGAATATTTAAGTCTGAACCTGAAGATAGAGTTTAGCATTTAGGATAGTTCCTTTAAAGTTTAAATTTAAACCTGGACCAGATTCACCACTGCCATTGACATGGGAGCCATCAGTTGCCTTTGGCCTGGCTTGGTTGTTATTCTTTTTTTCTGGACCCACTATAGACTACTGATACATTTTAAATTTAAAAACAAAAGTGTATAGGAGTACTTAACAAAAGCGAGGTAATCTATGTTAAGTCTCATCCAGAAGGGTTAAAAAGCCTCTGGAGTATCAAGAGGGTTTTGTTGTTGTTGTTGTTGTTTTGCCTTAACAGATTTTGGTATGCATGAACCAATCCCCAGGGATACCAAGAGCCCACTGTACAGTATTTATCTGCTCTGCCCTGCAATATTCAGAGCATGGTCAACAATCTCTCTCTCTCTCTCTCTTTTTTTTTTTTTTACATGATCGTACTGTAGTCAATATGCACAGAGACCAGACTGGTTGCATCTTAAAGATAGATTGTAACATAAGATTTTGTGAAATGCATTGTCACTGAAATCCCGAAAGTAAAAAGATGTGCATTAATGCTTCTTTGTGACTACTTTAATGGTGGGTTTTGTGCAACGCCATGTGAAATCGTTACATGTAATTATGAGATTTTCCAGGAGATTCATGGGAAAAACTCCCAACCTCTTATGTGTGATAAATTCTATGTCTTCTTATGCCTGACGAAATGAGCTCCACTTACAAAAGCTAATGTTGATGCTACAATAAATCTGTTTTTAAAGTGGAACCCCATTTTTTTTCGTTTTGCACATGCTGTTTATGTTGAGAGCCAGTGTGGTGTAGGGGCTTGAGCATTGGATAAGGACTCTGCAGACCAGGGTTTGAATCCCAGCTTGGCCATCTAAACCCGCTGGGTGTCCTTGGGTGAGTCACATCCTCTTAGCCTCAGAGGCTAGCAGTGGCAAACTCCCTCTGAAGAAATTTGCCAAGAAAACTCCATGATAGGTTCACCTTAGGATCCCCATAAGTCAGAAACAACTGGAAGACACACAACAACAACTCTGTACGTTATCATTATCAGTGTGCCAGGTGACAATGTCATCAGTGAGGATATGCCATTCTTCTTGTTTATTATTCAGGCATCTACCACAAGGACCATGGCAATTTTAGAAATTAAATTCTCTTTTGCCCTCTACTCAGATTCAAAACAGCATAAAAATAATGTGCTGTCAGCTTTGGAACTTTTGCCACAATGGCCTCTCTTAAGAGAAACAGACAGTATATTATATTATTTACAGAGCATCAACAACACTTCACCAGAATGTAGGCCTGTATATACTTCAATAGCTCTTCTGGTTTCTCAGCAGCTGCAGGATTAAAATATATAGGGTTGAACAGCCCTGGATTCACAGTGAGGTAGATTATTTACAATCATTTAGGGAAAGGGTTGCTAAAAGCAGTAATAAATAACTGTGCCAGAACAGTACAGACTCTCAACAGACTCTTTTGATTATATTGCCTCTTTTAAAGCCAACCCACCAAATCCCTAAAGTGCCAAACAGGGACAAAACAAGGACAGTGATTGACCCGAGACAGCTACAGAATCTAGAGACAGTCCCTTATAAACAGGGAAGATGGAGCACAGTAAAGAGCTTATTGCACACCTTTTTAAACTGGTTCAAGCCTCCAGGGCTAGAGCTGGGTCATGAGATGAAGGTGGGGATTATCGCTCACTAAATTGCTGCTGAACCAACAGCAGCCAGAAGCTCAGGTCCAAGCCAGGTGCCAGCTGTGTTCCACCACCACTTTTTAGAAGTTGTAAGCTTTCTGGTTTCTAATAATTGCTGGCAGAGCATGACTGGGACCCAGCTTGGACCTGGGCTGATGGTGGCCTGCAGTTCAACTGTGATCATCTTGTGTCCTGGCTCCAGCTGAGGAGGCTTGAACCAGTTTAAAAAGGCAAAAAACCCCTAAATTTAGTCAGAAGCTATCAGCAGGCTACTTGCAGGCTGAAACCCATCATGTTCCTTTGATTCTTGAGCACCCTAGATATTAAAATCTGCCTGAGTAAGGCTAGCAGCACAGACCTTAGAGATGGGGTGTGGTTATGGCAGGGGGGGAATGAGAACATTGCCCCCCAATAGAAATTCTGCAACCTATTAAATTTGTCTTCTGTTCCCAAATTTCTGTCATTGCAGAAACTTAAAATGTAAGATGCGCATTTAGAAATACAGGCAATTGTCACACTGGCTGTCTTTTCCCGATACGGGCATGGGTTGAGACCAGGCTGGGACTATATCTTATCACACAGCTCTGTGCCCAGATTGTTACCATTCCGTGCCAGATTGGGACTTCTCTTGCACTTAGCTAAAAATGCTTATTTTCTGTTCTTAGCAAAGTAATGGGAGATGTTCTGATCGAGTATGGGATGGTGACAGTCTGGGCACAGAGCTGTGTGATAACACATGGTCCCAGACCAGTCTCAGCCCATGCCCAGATCAGGAAAAAAAGCAGTGCAATAATCTCCACAGTCTAGTTAACCAAGGAACAAGGGCAAGCAAAATTACCAAGGGACTGTGAACTACCTTATGGAAGAAGGCCTTTTGCACTGGGCCTCCATAACAGCCTGGCACCAGAGTTGCCGCTCCACTTCATGTGGCTGCTCAGAATGGAAATGACAAAGTCTCACACTGGCCTGTCCCATCACGAGTCTTCACACAAGATCTGAATGAAGCTTCACTCAAAGTCTCACCCAAATTTCATGAGACCATGAGATCCTGTGAGAGTTCACAAACATATGGGCAGAAGCAGAGGGAGCCTCACTCATCAATTGGCTAAGTATGGAACCAACCGGCCTTCTGTCCCCTCTTCCTGTATGGGCATGTATTGTTTTAGGAGTGATAATGTTATGTTCAACACTGATTGATTTATGATGGCATTAGGATTGATTTATGAGGGCATTATGAATTATGTACAACTGCATTATGATTGATATATGGTGGAATTGTGAATAGTTTTGATTGAATTATGACCCCTGTCCTATGTATCAAAGTTGTGACCATCTTGATAACCCAAAGAATGGCATCCAGCCCCTCTGAGCTGGAACAAGATTGACTCTGAAACTTTGTGGAGAGGGGCCTTTTGCATCAGGCCTCAATAAGGGGTTCACACCAGGATCTGCTGTTCCAAAGCCTGAGTAGTTGCTTGAAATGGAAATGTTGAAATCTTGTGTTGGTCCACCCCATCATAAGACTTTGTGTATGATCTGAGTAAAGTCCCACTTGAAGTATCTCCCAAATATCATGGGACCATGAAATCCTGTGAGATTTGACCCAAGAGTATGCATTCTAAATAGGCCTGCTCATATGGCTGGCAGCTATTGCTGCCTGGGCTGACCATGCTAGATATGACCAATTTTCAATGTTTCATGTTCTGGAAATGCAAGAAATTTGGAAACTGAAGGAAGATTTCATCAAAAAGGGTCAGAATTCTTATTGGGGGAATGTCCTCATTTTGCCACACGCTTTCCTCCATAACTATATACCTGTGGTTAGCATATTCTTAAGGATAAGGGCAGTGCTCAGGCAATAATCAGACACTCCCTCCTCCTGTTGAAAGAAAAATAATTCCACTCTGGATCCAATGATGCTAGGCAATATCAATGTGCCAGAGGCTAAATTACCATTCTGGGAGCAAAATGTCTGAGAAGGTAGGGAGTTTATTCATAGACAAAATGAATCTCAAAATAGTATTTTGAAGTTCTATTTGACCAGTGGAGGCCTTGTTATTAAAATATACATATATCCACACAGTGAAACCAATGCCATTCGTGAAGAAAAAAAGGGGAGGGTATGTTCAAAAAGAAAAGAAAAGAAAAGAGCTTAGACTCTTCCATTATGGTGCCCATATCCACTCCCTGTACCGACATCAAACTTGGAGACTATGTCATTGTAGTGGCAGAGACCCCATTCTTGCCTTCTAGTTGAGAATCAAGCAGAGTAGTTTGGAACCCCACTGAATCAACTAAGAGACTGCCAGTCAGTTGAGTCAAGTTAAATATGAAGGAGTTCTATTGCAATATCCTTGGGAGGAATGGAAGGATACCATCTCCCTTTCAGTAGCCATACGTTTCTACCAGTCTTGATCGGACCACATCCTTCTCCCTAGAATTTACTATACCCAGAATTGAATGTCAAGAAGTTTCACTTCAATGTGAACTTGAAGGCTTTCATGGCCGGTATCCATAGTTTTTTGTGGGGTTTTTTGGGCTATGTGGCTATGTTCTAGAAGAGTTTGTTCCTGACCTTTTGCCAGTATCTGTGGATGCCAGCCACAAATGCTGGCGGAACATCAGGAACAAACCCTTCTATGGCCACATAGCCCCAAAAAAACCTACAAAAAAACTATATTTTCACTTCAAATCCTCCCTTTAAGTTCAGCCAAGTATGTGAATTATACAGTTGGCTAATTTGTTCTAGAAACAAAGCCAGCATATAAAGTTTGAATGTTGGACTAGGAATTTGGGAGATCAGGTTTTGAATCCCTGCTTGGATATGAAAACTGCTAGGTGGTCTTGGACAAATAGCATTCTCTCAAATTCAGAAGAAGGTAATGGTAAGCCCCATCTGAGCAAATGCTGAAAAGAAAACCCTGTGATCGGGTCACTGTAGGCTTGCCATAAATCAGAAATGTCTTGGAGGCACACAACAACAACCAAACTTGCTCTACTATTTGCATTGAAAATGAGCACTTACACCTTATGATTCTTGATAGGACGCATCTTCACTACTGCCTTTTAGAGGTCAAGAGCTGTTCAGCCAACAGGCCAAGTGCTGGAAAGCTTATCAAAAATACCACTTCAATATTTCTTACAGAGGTTATAACACTGTCTTCCTCACACTGGTGCTCTCCTAATGTCTGGATTCCACCATCCCAAGTGTATTTTTTGGAGTCCAAGTCCCATAATCCCAAAGAGATAGATAGATAGATAGATAGATAGATAGATAGATAGATAGATAGATAGATAGACAGACAGACAGACAAAGGGATTTACAGGGGAAGAAACTGAATACAGCACTAGTTGAACTGCTTGGAGAAAGGAAACTAGAAGAAATGTGGGACCTGAAAGGGAACGTGGTAATGGTCTAAATCAGATCCCCCAGATCTTGATGAACTACTGTTCCCCCCATCCCTCACCATTGGCCAGGATTGCTGGGGCTGATAGGAAATTAGGTTTAACAACATAATTATTATATGTTGTTGTTGTTGTTGTTGTTACTGAGGGTCACAACCCTAATCCGTTAGTCTCTCTTCATCTCTGCCTGTCAGATGGGATGAGTCTGAGGAAAAAGTAGTAATAAAGAGGCACCAGAGGATTAAATAGTAAAGTCTAAACAACACAAGCATTTGAAAACCAGTGATACCTCTGAGAAGTAAGAATGTGAAATCCAATTTATGTTTACCATTTAGAGATGAACATCAGGATCAGCCACTGTATCCTAATGGCCCAAGGTGTTTTAGCTGTTTGCATTTTATTCCTTTAGCAGATTGAAGACAATCTTTCCAAGTAGTCCTATCAAACAGGATAGTTAACTTTATACCAGAATGCATGATTAATGGGAAGAACACATTGTTGGTTAAGTCCCTGTAGCCTGTAAGGATTTGAACTATTTGTTAATTCTTCTTGTGAGCAGTGCAAATGTTATATTAAGTGTATGCCGCAACATAAGAATGGTCCAAGTGCTGATGGTGAAAGAACAAATTTTAGATGCTCAAGAGACAGAAATACATGAATAAACCTCAAAGCTCTACACCTATGAAATTGACTTGTTTCTATTGCAAGGTCTGAAAACCAGCAGTTTAATTTTACATTAACTGCCAAATTACCAAAATTACAAGTTCATTCAAAGTCATAAGATCAAAAGCCTTTTAGCACAGGGAGGGAATTTCTCACCACTACGGGGTGAAGGCTTACCCTTCTGTAACCAGATGCTGGTGGTAATAAAAGCACAGCAAAGTAACACAGAATAAAATCAGAATTTTAAGTAAAAAGAAAAGCAAAACCATCACAACAAAAATCTGGAAAGGGCTGTATGGAGAGAGACAGTGAAGAGGAAAAAAACTGAGATTATTCTCATAATGGAGAATAAGTTTATAACATAAGCATTAGAGCCTCTCTGCAAAGGGTATTACATTAATGGATCACCGCCCCTGAAAACTTTCTCTCACTTGAATCCATCTTCCTTAAATGTTTATACAGCACCTTGAATATTAAAAGTGGTTTACATGTTTTGCTGTTCTCAGTAACCCTTAAAAGACTCTGTATAATAGTTGCAATCCACATAATATGGAGGGAGGTGTTGGAAAGAAATAAAACTCAACCTCAGAAGAAAAGAAATGAAGCTAACAAGGCAGAAGCTGAACACCAACCATTCCCATGCCCATGCACGCATATACACACAAGGTCTAGCAGAGAAAAGAAAATATGCTATTTTTTGGTAAAACATTTAAATACTGTATAGCTTTACTTACAAATTATATGTCTATAATCTAATAAATAGTCTAATGTAGTGGAAAGAGAAGAAAAAGAAAAGTAACTGCAGGTGGTAAAGCAGGAAGACAGTAGATGTGGTACAAACACACAGTCTGGAAACATGCAAACTGGCAATCACTCAGCACAGGCTTGTAAACTTATAAAAAGGAAGGTGGGCAGCCAATGACTGAAACCTTGCAGATTGTTGAACGGAGATTTCTCATCTTACTTGGTGATCCTCTCAGTGGCTAACCAACTTGTTCAAGGTAGGCAACCAGAATCCTGTTTTAGACAGTAATACCTATCAGGTCTAGTCAACCCTATCAGTAGGACCTGTGGGAGTTATACTCCACAACATCTGGAAAAATCCTAGCTGCCTTCAGTTCCATTGTTCTCTGTAGTCCTTTATGGATGTTTACAGACATCTTTAGTTGGTGAAAGTTGGACAGCCACTGTCAAATTAAGTCTGACAGCAATTCTATCTATAATATGACTATAGGATAGAATGGTATAGGAAACCATTTTATATCATGCTTTCTGGCTGTCTTTTGATATATCTGTAGTTCTAGATTGACTTTATCCTGCCACAACTAAATCTTTCTTTTTCTTTTTCTTTTTTGCATAGTAGCAAACTGTAAGGTTTGAAGAGCATTTTTAAGGTAAAGGTAAAAATATTCCTCATTGACAAGGTTGGCAAGTTGTGTCTGACCATAGGGGACAGTGTTCATTTCCATTACTAAGCCAAAGAGAGTACTCTGAGATCATGTTGCCAGTGTGATTGCACAGAATGCTGGTTACCTTCCCACCAAAGTGGTACCTATTTATCTACTTGTATTTGCATGCTTTCAAACTGCTAGGTGGGCAAAAGCTGTAACTAGTGATGGGAGCTTCCCCCTTCACATGGTACTTGGGCCTCGAACTGTCAACCTGCCAGTCTTGCAATCAATAGAGTCAGTATCTTCACCACTTGAGCCACCATGTCCCCTTTAAAAATTAAACAAGAGGATAAACAATATTCTAACTTCTAACTTCCTTTCCTTTTTTTTTTTACTTTTTTGATGTGATCATCACATCCAGGACAGAAAATGTTATTCTGATCTTTCATTTTCTCATGTGGGCAAAGTGTACATGTGATTTTCCACATAAGCCTGAAAGCAAGACAGTTTTTTGCTCAGGCTGATCCATAAATGACGTCAATCAGCAACAGTAAACATATGATGCCAAAATATTCTACTCAGATATAAAGGAGCCAGCTTTGCCAAGTCTACATTCAGAGCTAGATCACCTTGACTCACACTACCATATTACCAAAAAAAAAAAAAAAAAAGTCAGCAACTGAAAATCTTGGGTGCACAGTGGCAACAACAGATAGATTTTTGAAAGGTATTATAATATCCTTTCATCATCACCATGATCACAAGATCTGCTGGCAATGTCAGTAACATGCATATTACATTCTACTCTTCAAGAAACTAGCAATAATAAGGACAAAATGTGATATTTCAGGGTTTTGCCACTTTGCAACCCTGAAGTGATACATTCATGCCACTGATTAATTACAGCAATAAATCCAAATCCTTGTATTGCTCTTCATTTTCCTTCATAACAATTATCTTATGGTAATTCATAGTAGAATTCCACCATTGCTTGAACAAAGTAGATTTGACATGAATATCTAAATGCTATTTGCAAATGCGTTCTCCTGTACTCCTTGGGGAAGTTGGTTTTTAAAGAAAACCAGCTACAGAAGCATTTATCTTAATTTTGTGATGTCTGCATTTCTCCCAAGTTCTGAAATACTCTGTCATAATTACAGCACATAGGGAAGCCTTTGCAATTCCATTTAATATCTTTTAGGGTTCTTCTTTCCATTTTATGGCAATGCTGAGAGCTCCAGTTTCAGAATATCAATAGACTTGTTGTTAACTTACAGCACCAGCAGACAAAGCTATTGATTTCATCTCACTGTTTCGTTTCCAACTCTCTAAGCAAACAGTCCAGATCTTTGCATTTGGCAAAGGGAAAGTGCCAAGGAAGATGGAGACATGAAGAGGTGCTTCAGGGTAATACTTCAGGAGAAAGTAGATTATATATTGGGAGAACATAAAAATAATAATTTTCTTAGAGGATGTTTGAAATTGTTTTGTGTTGTTTAAGTTGGAGAGGGGTTTTCTCTAGTTGTAGATACTTGAGGGGAAAGGCCAATTTCATTCCCCATCCATTATCATTTAAGTATCTTCAAATGTGAAGACTCTTACAAGCACAATGTATAAACAGAAATGCCCATCATGTGTTCAGTGAAGTTTATTCCCCAGTAAGTGTGGCATAAAATGAAGCTGCTAAGTGTGCATAGGATAGATGGCAAACAGTCTTTATTATTCCCAAGAAGATTCGATAACAATCACTGTATTAGTCCAATAACATCCAAAATCCTCCTAATAGTGATATATTTATCAGACCAACTAAAATGCACAATACAAATATCACAAGCTTTCAAAACTCCACTGGCCTCTTCATCAGGCAAGGTGTTTAAAACCATGCAGGAGGGGGAAAAATTGAAATAGGCCTGCATGTTGTTGTTCTCAGTTCAGTGGAGAGGTTATTGATGCATGCTGGCCTCTCCACCTTCTGGCCATGTGGGTACTGGGAGATTCTCAAAGTCTAGGAAATTTAACTTCCATTTGCAACACAAAAAGATACCTCCCTTGTAATCCAGTAATCGTCATCTTTTGTGAGGCCACAGGCCCTTTGTTAGGCAGAGAGCACTGAATTTCTCAAGAAATTCACCATTCAGTCACCATCTTAATATTTCATGGTGTTTGCTCATTTAGTACACTTCTGAATGATAATTCCAAAGGATGCTCAACTACATAGGAATCTTAGGGCCCGTACAGACAGGCCAAAATAAAGCTGCTTTGGGTCACTTTGGAAGTATGCTGTTTAAATTATGCATAAGAGGCCAGAAGCTGCGCCAAAGGTGCACTCCAATCCTTAGAACTGGAGCACGGCTTTGGTGAGGCTTCTGGCCTCTTGGAATGCATGCATCATTTAAACAGCATACCTCCAAAGTGACCCGAAGCAGCTTTATTTTGGCCTGTCTGTACAGGCCCATAGAATCAGAGAATCATGGAGTTGGAAGAGACCTCAAGAACCATCGAGTCCAACCACATGCCATGCAGGAAAACACAATCAAAGCATCCCGACAGATGGCCATCCATACTTATATTGAGGCAGCCTAGAATCCCATTGGCTTTTTTAGCTGCAGCATCACACTGTTGATTCATGTTCAACTTGTGATTTACTAGGACTCCTAGATCCCTTTCACATGTACTGTTATCAGGCCAGGTGTTCCCCCATCCTATATCTGTGTATTTCATTTTTTTCTGCCTAAGTTAGTACCTTACATTTCTCCATGTTGAAATTCACTTTATTAGTTTTGGCCCAGCTTTCTAATCTATTGAGGTCACTTTGAATTTTGATTCTATCCTCTGGAGTATTAACTACTCCACCTAATTTGGTGTCATTTGCACATTTGATAAGCATGCCCTCTATTCCTTCATCCAAGTCATTGATAAAGATCTTGGTGATCCAGTTTTGCCAAATCAATTTAACCTGACACCAGTCTAGCCTTAATTCAACCTCCCAACCCTCTGTTCTGGGGTTCATGCAGTTGAGAATGAATGAGTGTCTTATGCATCCCTTCATACTGATGTGTATGTGTGACACATTCTGCCTGAGAATTCTAAATACTCCTCCTTAAAACTGCCAATACCAGAATGCAACAGGAGGCAGCTAGAGCAGTCAAAGTGGAATAGTAGCACTATAAGAGTATAGTGTGATAAACACCACTGTGTCCAGTCTGTTGCCTTTGGGAAGCCCACCATCAGGACACTCCATTTCACACTCTCTAGCAACTAATTTATAGCCATCCTGGGTGGAGGTAAAATAAAGTTATCCTGACTAATCACCACCGATTGCTCCATTTTCCATGAAGGTATCCTGTCTGCTTTTAAAGCCGTTCAATTGGCAGCTATAACTAATCTTGTGGTAGTGAAGACCACAGATTATCTATGTGCTGTAAGAAGAAGTCTTTTCTTCTGCTTTCTTTTTCCGATTCTACACTATCCTTTTTTGGTGTATTGATCAGAACTGTAAAGTATTCTAATAATAATAGTTTTTATTTATAAACCACTTTTCTGTGATGATCAAAGTGGTGTACAAGTAAAAATTGCAATAACAAATACAGAATAGAGAATAAAAATTGCAATACATAAATAAAACTTTCAATAAAAACATCCCAATTATAAATAATAAATAAATAAAAATTTTATTTATATGCCGCCCTTCCTCCGATCAGGGCGGCTTACAACAGGTTAAAAATACAATCAATAAAATACATATTAAAACAAACCAACAGTAAAAAGCCTCATAGCCCAACCTCTTGGCCACGAAAGAGGAGGGAGGCCCACAGGATATTTATTCGGGGAATGCCTGTTGGAATAGGAAGGTTTTAAGGTCCTTCCTAAATTGGGCCAGGGTAGTAGACGAGCGGAGCTCTGTGGGCAGCGCATTCCAAAGGGCTGGGGCAGCTGTGGAAAACGTCCTCCGAGAAGTGGAGACTAACCTAGCCCCAGGCACCTTCAGTAGCTGCTGCCCAGACGTTCTGAGGGTGCGAGGCAGAATGTACGGGGAGAGGCGGTCCTTTAGGTATCCTGGGCCCAAGCCATATACAAATTAAAACCATCACATCAAAACCAAGCCAGCTGAATACGGTCAGTAATACACTACATATAGGGGGGAGTCACATGATCTCAAGGGACATCGGGGAAGGCTTGCTGAAACAAGAAGGTCTTAAGTCTCTTTTTAAAGAGATCCAGGGAGGTGGTGGAGCGGAGCTCGTCAGGAAGGGTGTTCCAGGTCCTAGGGGCCGAGATGGAAAAGGCCCTTTGCGAGGTTGACACATATCTCGTTGTCGGGATCCTCAGCAAATTCTTCCCGACTGACCTGAGTATGCGGGGCAGATTATATGGGGAGAGGTGGTCCTCCAAGTACCCTGGGCCCAAGCCATTTAGGGCTTTATAGGTTATAACCAACTGTTGTATTGTGCCCAGAAGCGAACAGGCAGCCAATGGCGATCTTGCAAAATTGGTGTTATATGGCTGGCCCTGGAACATCCAGTAACCAGCCTAGCAGCCATATTCTGCACTAATTGAAGCTTCCGAGTTTGGTACAAGGGTTGCCCCATGTAGAGCGCATTGCAGAAATCCAACCGAGAGGTTACCAAAGCATTTACCACTGTTTCAAGGTCCCCCCGGTCTAGGTAGGGTTGCAGCTGGCGTATCAGCCGAAGCTGGTAACAGGTGCTTCTGACTGCCACATCCACTTGAGAAGTCAACTTCTAGTCATGGTTGCACCATTAATTTGTATAAGGATATAGTTTTTTGTGGGTTTTTCAGGCTATATGGCCCAAAAAACCCACAAAAAACTATGGATGCTGGCCATGAAAGCCTTCGACTTCACATTGTATAAGGTCAGTTTTATTTTCATCTCCCTTTCTGCTTATGTACAACTGGGGCTCTTACTGTTAGTTCTGATTACTGATTGAAGATAATAGTAAGATTATCCACCCAACTAGGAAAGAGAACAGATGGTAATCTTGTGTTTATCTCCAATTGCTAGTTAAAAATAAGGGGGGGATCCTCCCACTACAGAGATATTCCCAAGTAGGTAGGCAAGCAGAGTAGGGAGGACTCTACTATTATTGCCAATCAATAGTTGTAAATACCAGGAAGTGTCCTTTCATGTTTCCCTTGTCATCCACTTGGGCACAAAAAGGCAAAAGAAAGTATTTTCTCCATGGAACTATCTTCCTCTCTTTCTGTACACAGAGGATGTAGAAGTGGGTGCCAGGGAGGAGCCAGATGATTCCAAGGAAAGAGAAGGACTTTGTGCAGAACTACTGATGCAAACTTATTCAGCTTCTGTAAATAAAACAATACACCAACCAGGGATTAAATGGTGCTGTCTCCTCCTCCTCCTCTAATTCATTTCCATTATTCATTAAAAATGGCAAAAAATGACAGAAGAGGATCTTTTTGTCCTTCAGGTTTGCCTTGGCTGATTTCCTGGCCACTTTGTTCCTAGTTCCTAGTTAACTTTCTGAATTTCTCCACTATTGGAGGCGGAAGAACAACATAGGATTGCACATGTCCCACCACTACATTGGTAATATTCCCCTAGAAGTCCTTGTTTTAGGAGAAGCCCCCCCCCCCAACTCCTAAAAGACATTGAGAGTTCAGAAAAAGTCCTTAGAGGACTGTGGGATTAATTAGAAAGAGAACCAGCATAGTGTAGTGGTTTGAGTGTTGAATAAGACTCTGGGAGACCATGGTCCAAATCCCCATTCAGTCATGGAAACCCATGATATGACCCCAAGGTTACACTCTCTCAGCCTCAGAGGAAGCAAAGGCAAACCCCCTTTGATTAAATCCTAGAATCCAACAAAATCCTATAATAAAATCATAGAGTTAAAAGAAACCACAAGGGCCATCCAGTCCAGCCCCTTGCCATGCAGGAACTCATGATCAAAGCACTCCCGACAGATGGCCATCCAGCCTCTGTATTGTGTATTACCTTACATTTCTCCCTAGTGAAATTCATTTTGTTAGTTTTGGCCCAGCTTTCCTAAGGATTACCAGTGGGATACAATTCATTTTGAATTTTGATTCTATCCTTTGGGGTATTAGCTACCCCTTCTAATTTGATGTAATCTACAGATTTGATTATCTTGCTCTGTATTCCTACATACAAGTCACTGATAAAGATGGGTTTGCATTAGGGTCTCCCTAGGTTGGAGAGGACACAAGGAATCTTTTTCAAATAATCTTGGGAGGTTACAGGAGTTGGCAGGCCTGCACTGAACCCTCTGACCGGTGGCATATGGCCCACAGGTTGCACTTTGATGAAAACCCACATTGATCAAAATTCCCACCCAAAGCTTCTAAGATGTTGATTCAGCTTGAGCAAAACTCTTGAAAAGTGGTAATGAGATGAGAGCCTATGAGACCTCTAGAACAAACAAGAGTAGTGAAACCATGTCCTATGACAGATTGCTTAAATTATATTCATTAACTGCCACTGTCTCAAGCTACAGTTATGCCAATAAAGTGATGTAGCTGGCATACTATACAACCAGAAACCAATGACAAATTGTAGTGAGGTTTTTCAACTTAATGTGCTTTTTGAAAGGTTTTTCATCTTTCACTTTTTCACTCAGTGGATTTAAAACAAATGATAGCTTTCATGGCAAGAGAACATATCTACTGACTGTGGCCAATAAGAAAAAAAAAAGATAGCCACAGAAAACTGCAAAACCAGCCTTCACTGTAAGCTGTGTTCAAGAATATCTACTGTGTTGAGACTTAAATGATGCGAGAAATGAAAAATACAGAATTATATGAGCTGACATGGACAAATAAATATGAAACTCATGCAAATCTGCAGATATAAAGCCTAAGAGGCACTGAGTGAGTACCGTACTTATTTAAGTTATAAGAGCAATTCACTTAGCTTTCCAAATCACATTTCCAGTTTTCTTTGAACCACTTATCATGCTTTGGCTGAAAATGGAAGGAATACAAATGAAGAAGAAATAGAAAGATGGGATGCTTAGCATGGTTTCTTTCCTGATTCCTGCAAATGAGCACAAGAGAACCAATGACTCTTTCTGAATATTTTGTTTAACAGCAACTTAAGTACGTTACAATCATTTAAGTGACTACTGTTATGATTGTCATCTTCAAAGGCAACACATTGTAGTAGTCTTACCAGAAAATTACCAATGAATTAACTATTGTGTCCAGGTTCTTCCTGTCAAGAAAGGCCTCAAGGTGTCATGAAGAGTCTAGTAAGCTGTTGCTACTTGTATTTGCTTTGAATCTTCTTAGAATTTTTTTTAAAAAAGATTTTAATGTTGTCCTATGAGGATTAGGTTGTTAAACAAACCAAGGCCCCATTCACACTACATTTTAAACTGGACTCCAAACTAGTTTAAATTGGGGTCATTCACACTTGAGCTGGGTTTTCCTGACCCAAATTAGAGGGTAATTCACAGTTGCACCACGTTTTCTTACCTGAATTAGAGGGTCGTTCACACTTGTGCTGGGGTTTTCTGACCTGCATAGGGGGGATGTGGTGCAAAATCCCCTGAACTTGATTTTTTTTTAAAACAGGGATAGCTGTGGTTCTTTTCCAAAGAACTGTTGTTGTTGTTGTTGTTGTTGTTGTTGTTGCGGGAGCTGCCAATGGAAACTCAAAAGTTGATCCCATTTGCAGCATCCTACTGCCTCTGCTCTTCCTCCTTTCCTCCTCCTCCTCTCCCCCCGCCACCTCCACTCTTCCTCCTCTTCCTCTCCCCTCCTCCTGCCAGGATCAAATCTCTCCATGGCATTTTATCCAGTTGTCAATGTGAATGGAATTAGGGATAAAACGCCACAATCACGGCAAATTAATACCACAGACAGATTCAATCATGGCAAATCATGGAAATAACACCAGGTTATTTCTGAGTGTGAATGGGCCCAAAGTCTTCTAGTTTGCTTTTGAAAAGATTGTAGTTGTCAAGTGACTAGTAGCAAACATTGCCCCACTCTAACATTCAAAGTGTGCCTTACGACAGCACACGGGGAAAATGTTTGAGCACAATAAGCTAGTACTATCTTTCTACTCCCTGCTTCCATCTCTGCTCTCATCATGTTTCACTGATCCTCTCATCCTTTCCACGAAGCCATCCTTTCATGGAGAGTACATGGAAACAGCCTTGTACAGCCTTGTCCTTTTGTTGTAGACGTACTTATTCTACTTCATATGAAGTGAACTGTATCCCACTGGTAATCTCTAATTCCTTAGGAGGCATGAAATAATAAAGGTTAAAAATACAAACTGAATTACTTTGTCTATTGTGTTTTTCTCCAGAAGATGAAATTGCAGACCACTTAAATAATCAATGTTCCTGATGATGCATCTTGTTACATCAATTTTTTCTTCCCAAGAACAGTTCAGATGCTCTGTTGGAGTAATTGGGAAAGTGAAAGTCTGCCAGTACATACCCAGGTAGCAAAATTACCCAGCCTTACACAAATTGGAAACAGCCCTTACTTTGATGCCCTAAACTCTTCAAACAAAGTTGTACAGTTGTCAGAAATGGAGACATTATGCCCTCCCCCTTTGATTGAAACCATAGCTGCTTGAAAACATTGACCATATTAATTGCCACACATGTGTCTTATAGATCCCCAGAGTGTGGGTCTATCTACTCTGTATTGGGGAGGGCTGCCCCAGAAAGTCTGCCAATACATGCCTGTGTGTATATATCTCTGTGTCCCTCAGATTACCATCACCACCCAGCTTCAAAATGTATTTACAGAAAACCTATGCACTTGTTAAGAACATCTGCCACCTAGTGACAAATGACAGTATTGTATGCTTCAAGCACACAAGCTCATTAAATAATAATTAATGAATTTTAAAAGTGGTTAACATTCTCAGATACCCTTAGAGTCACCTTTGTATCCATACCTTCTCAGGTATTTAGGTTTCATGGGTTTGGAACTGTAGATATAAAAACCAAACACGCATCCTATTTTGTTATTAGGTTACAGGCAAGGAATGCTTCCTCTGTGTGCTTGTCCATTCCAGGATGTCCAAATGTTTGTCTGGTTAATATTTTAGCCAAATTCATACCTAGGAGACTGCCTTGAACTATATTAATTAGTCTCACTTGGAGGGATTTTAGCACTTACCAAATTATTAGTTCTGACAATTAAGAAGTGACAGTTAATTTGCTACTTCCCTGTAACAGTTGCAAATGTTCAGTTGTCCCATTCAGGCATAGCTATTCTTTGGTTATATGAAGTTTAAGATCCATGAGTACTTAGTCACCACTTAGGGTTGCTTTATGTTCCAAAGACAAAAGCACTCCTTGGATCGATGATGCTATTCACACCATTTCCAACCTTTTATCCTTTTCTTCTTTGATGTCCTCTTGGCTTGAAATTGCATAGCTGAAATTCTATGTAATAGAAGTTCAGCTGTCCAGGAGGCATTTTAAGTCCAGACATCTGCTACCCACTTAGTTATTATTGACTTATATCAGCATACTACCCTGTATACATCCAGTCCAGTAGCTTTCAGAAGCTAAGCAGGGTCAAATATTTTTAGTACTTGGATGGGAGACCAACAGGTATCTTCAAGTAGAGCTAGGAAATAATCCAGTCAAGTTTGACAGCACTGAAATTCATGAACCAATTGTCTGATCCAGTGTAAGACAGCTTCTGATTTTCCTGTGACTTGAACCACAACTGGTAGATTATGTAGATTATGGTGATTATAATCAAGTGACTCTTCTATTACATAAATAAGTCTCAAAACCTAAACTTCCCAGAAGCATCTCTCCTTTATGACAGTTTTCTTCCTGATGCAGTAACCTCTCCAGTGTTAAATCCAACAATGAATCCCCTGGCCACTTTCATGTAGGTCAAGATAGCATCCATACTATATGCCTCTGGCATTACAATTGTTTGCTCACTCTTGCTTTTCTAGACACTGCCTTTGCATAATTCGTCTCTTTTTAAGTGAGTTATTTTCATGACAAGTACTTAATAAACATGAAATAATACTTATAAAGTTCTGGTACTTCCCAAATATCTTTCACCAAGTCTGGCTTTCTGAGATATCATTTCTCTGCACTGATAGACCTGAAAAATATGGATCCTGCATTTGGTGTGAAATTGACATTTTTAGTCATGTTTGTGTAAGAATGGAGTGACATTAGTACAAAACTGATACTTCTTTTCATGTTGCTCGGAGTTTTCTTTACATTTCCTTTAAGAAAACCTCTTGTTCTTTGGTTATTCTAAGATATAGTAAAATGTCTTATTCCATATTCTGCAAGCTGTGGACATAATTCTTTCAAATGCTTTAACTGCAGAAGTCAAAACAAATGGCATTTTCTTGAATGAAACAACCATTGGGCACTAAATTAATGGTGTGTGTTTACAATAGCTTTTGAACAGATGAATGTGATGAGAAGCTGAAGGTCAAGTCCAGAGTCATGAAAATAGAAGTTGCTTTCAAAGTAAGAAACCTCTTTTTGTGGTTGAATAATGGATAGCAATTTAGAACAATGTCAGGGTTCACTTCTCTCAAGTTTATGCAGAAATCAATACAATTTCCCTATTGCAATAGTGTGGAGATATACATTCAGCTATATCAATCAGAATTAAGAAATCCATTTGGGCTTTCAAAATATCCTCTCATAAATGATTTCTTCAATACCATGGCTAAAGATATGTAACCTACAAATAAAAAAGTAAAATTAGGACTTAATTTAAATGGACACAAGTCCTGCCGCTTTTCTGCATTTGCATAAAAGAGGAAGCTTTCAGCCTATAGGCATTACTTCCCGGAGTTACTTTTAGATGGGGCGTGTTAAACATAAGGGATGTGGTCCTATGTGGAGAATCAGTGCCAAACATTCATAAATTTTACTTCTACTCACACAAATTTGTCGAAACTCAACACAGAGAGAACTGTAAGCAAAATACTTATTTCAACTGATGCCAAACTTGCAGTTGCATCATTCGGTTACAGGAACCATAGTTTAAATAAAATCCATGCTGTTGATAGTCTAGTTTTATATTCGGAAACATAAAGTATGCTCATGAAAGTCTCTGTTTGAATAGAAATGGGAGGATGTTCATGTTCAGTTAAAAACAGAACATTAAAAGAACATTTAAAAGAGAAAGGTGCAAATTTAGTCTCCATTATCCAAAATGCTTGGGTCTAGAGGTGTTTTGGATTTTGATTTTTTTTTTCCAGATTTTGGAATATTTGTATGTACGTAGTGAGATGTCATGGAGAAGGGGCCCTACTTTAAACACAAAATTCATTTATGTTTTGCATGAACCTTATACACATATCCTAAAAATAATTTTATACATAACAGTTTTAATAATTTTGTCCATGAAACAAAGTTTTGTGTACAGTGAACCATCAGAAAATAAAGGTGTCACCCATGTGGACAATTTTGGATTTTGGAGTATTTCCAATTTTGGAATTCCAGGTAAGGAAGACTCAACCTGTACACAAATGCAAATCGTTTCTATGTCTGAACACAGTAAAATAGAAAATAGTACCCCTGAGCAAGAAAATGGTCTATACTGTCTTAGCATGGTATCTGAGTGCACCTAAAAAATAGTGTAGTACACAACAATATATGAAACTTTCTACTTCTCTTGGAATACTTCCCCCCCGGCCTATAAAGATGGCATTTTTGTTTTGTTCTGTCTTTTGAAAAGCACATGTCATTCCTTATTAGGAAGGCCATGTTCCAACTGTCCTAATGCTATGAGGTGCCAGTACCTACTCTCAGTGTATTAAACGGATACTTTTTTTCCAAAGAGGCTCACTAGATTCCTTCTGTCCTTTCATTAAGTAGACACACCAGCTTTCATTTTAAAAAAGGCAGAAAGTGTCTGTACTAAAAATTGGCTGACTTTGCCATGTATCATGTTTCTGCCCCATCACTAAGGTTTCTAAGAGGATTGTGCGTGTAGTGTTGGAATTACAGAAAGTGGTGCTTTCCCCTCACCTAGGGTTTTACAGAAGGCTACAAGACAGACCTTGGAAAAGTCACTTTTTGGTTGACAACTCCCAGAATCTTCCAGAGAACATGACAATTGCTGGTTGGGCATTCTGGGTGCATTAGTCCAAAAAATGTAACATTTCCAGAGTTTGCTACAGGAAGCCATTATTTTGCCAGTGATGAAGGATTTTAAGGTGAGGGTTACATAGATATCATTAAGGGTTTTCCTATCTTCTTTGGCATAATTTGAGCACTACTGGGGAGATCATTTTCATTCCTCCTAGAATTATCCCAAGCCATTCAAGGAGCAAGCATTCCTCTCCTGACCTGGAATTTTCAGATATTTCAGATATTTAAATTACCATATAAACATCAGACATAAACTTGGCCTCTGCAACACTTATGGAAATCTTGTTCTGCTCTCAATTTTTTCTACCCCGATATTTCCAGGGGATGGGAAGTGGGCAGATTTGGTTTGTGATGACAATAGAACTTCTGCCTGTTGTTGCATAAACCCCAACTACTCACTAAAGCAGGATCTAACATAAAAAAGGGGGGAAATATGATCAATTGCACTGTTCATAAATAGTGCATAGTTATGTATGCATACTGTAACCAAGGCATGTAAGAGATCAAGATAACTCTCAGGATGTTTGACAATTTGTCTGGTATATAATCTGCAGCATATTGGTTTACACCAGCACATTTATCTTCAGTATAACAAACAGGCACATATCATCTTTTTGCATCTCCAGTGTGCTAGAACATCAAAGAATAATGTACTAACCAGAATAGCTGACATCATTAAGACCAGGAAATCAAATTTTTCTTTAGAGGAGGCTGGTTCTTCTTCCTACTGGCACAGCTTGCAGTCAGACAATAACCTAGATAGCTGGGTAAAATGCTACAGGGTTTGCCCCTTACTTCCATTGGTGCAAACTGAGTTCTAAGGGCAAAAGTAGTTTGCACACAGTTAATTTAGCAAAGAAGAAAGGAGAAGAGGGCAGAATCCTGCCCTTCCCTGTAGACTCAGGCAAAAGCAAAATGTTCTGGCCTTTGCCAGCTTATGTGTACTTCTCCATTAATAATGTTTGCCATCTTCACCACACTCAGATGTTGCTTGGTACACACTTGTCCTGTTTTTCATTTGTGAAATGTCGGAGAGTAAAGAGTTAAAACACCATGGCCTTCCTCCTTCTCAGAAGCCCTGCAGTTGATCAAAATTAGGCCTAGGCTGTAGGTTAAAATTCTAGAGCAGTTCCTCCTTTCTCTGAGTTCATCTAGAATATACAGAGTACATCACAGTGGGCATCTAAGGAGAGATGTGCAAAAATCAATTTCTTTGTTGGTAATGATTTTGGCACGTTCCTTGAAAGAATCTTCCTGTCAAGACTAATTAAGAGATGCTTACAAAAGCTTTATAGTGAGGAGTAGGATATAGCTTCTTTAGCTGCCTGGTGTGAGAGATCAGCATTTTAATTTTCCCAGTATGCTAGGGACCAGTGCTGTATTTGTGCCCCTTGACTAAAATTGTTGCTTTCCTTCTGGAAACTCCAGACACTGGCAGCTGGTGGCTCATGGATTGACGCTGGTCCTTGGACCACCATTTTGAGTAGCTTTGGTCCAGCAGATTGATCCAGAGTTGGTCATATTTGGAGCAGGCTCACTAAAACAGTGGAACTGAAATTAGTTGTGGCTTAAAGAATCTATATATGTAACCTTTTTGAAAACTAGCTCATTAATTGTTGTATTTTTAAAAATGTGATATAAATAGAATACCTGTGAAATGCATGCTTCTTGCTCCTTTAAAAGAAAACAGATACTACTGCATTATTTTCTGTAGTGTCATTTGCTTATATTTTTAAAAGGAATGAGCAGTGCTGTTGATCTGCTATGATTTTGGCCACTCTTCCTTGTTAACATTTGTAAACTGACACAAGTGTGATTCATGGATCAAACAAGTGAGGCGGCAAAATGAGCTTCATTAAGACAGCCTCTGCCAATTGTTGAATCTGGGCAGGATCGAAAGCAGGAAGGAAGGATAAGCAAGACTGACCTAACCATTGAGTATGAGACAGATGATCCAGGGTATTATGAAATGACAACAAATTGGTGGCTGTTTAGTGTATTTTTGTAGTTTTATCTGCAGGGTGAAAAATTGGCCAGCCATCTCTCATGACTTGGTAAAGGGCAGCAAACAGCAAACAATCTTGGGCTAGGCCTGCTCACTTTCTCCATTGTCACATAGGCAAGGATGAGACAATTAGTAGGAAAGGGTTAGTGGATTTAGTTAACTGTTAATAACATAAGAATAAAAAGCAATTACATTTATGTTGGAAGTGGATAAATTTATTTACAATATTGTTTATGTTAAATTGCTATTTAAATTTAAGTTAAATGCCTGTACTAAAAGCTTTACCAGAATGATGCTGGAAAATTCTGTCCATGATTTTATTCCCCTCATGCTTTGCCCTTGTTTTGAGATTTGGAGAGAAGGAAATGGCTTCATAATGTTTCTCATTGATCCCTTTCCCCTAACATCTTTCTCACATTTTCTCTCTCCTTCCCTTTATCATCTCATTCTCTTACCTTCTATCTTTCTTTGGCTTACTGGTTTCTCCATAGGTCCCGCCAAAGGTCCCAGGGAAAGAACTTGAAAATTCATTTTCCTGCAACAGATGAGGCATCTATGAAGTGTCCAGTGCTGAATGGAAAAGAACTCCCTGTTGGGTTTGTAATTTTGCAACACCGAAGGACTAGCAAAAAGATTCAAGAGTAAAGCACAACCTGGGGATTGTAAAATGTGCTCACTCTTTAGCATTCTCATTTAATTATTTAATTACTAACTTAATAATTTAATTCTGGAACTAAATTCACACTGAAATTCCAAATTAAGTCAATCACTTTAATTAAAAAATTAATTGAATTTAATTGTTCCTAAATGCAAGTGATGATTAACTGATTTTAATTAGCTATTTCCTATTATTATACATATTTTTGAATATGTGTTTTTGAATTAGTGTTTCAAATCACAAAGAATTTTACTGGAATGGTGTCAGGAAAAGAGATAAGAAATCTTTATCCTGGCTAGTAATTGAAATCTGTTCATCACCAGGACCATTTGAATTGCTGGAAAACCAAAGATGTTTAAAAGAAAGATATTTCAGTTGAAATACTGTTGAACTGGTACCACCAGAAATGCCAACTGGATTCTGTTGGAAATAAATATCACACAGTTTCTCTTGTTGCTATGATTAACAGCAAAAGTGTCATTACATAATTAGAAAACACTCTGCTTTCAACTTAAATGCTTGGCAACTCAACAATATTTCAAAAGTCAATTTGTCTAAGGTCGTCTAGGCTATCAACCTGTCTCAAAAGGCCTCCAGCTTAGCAAATACACACAAAGGGCTGCTTACTTTCATCAGCATCAGCATTTAACAAAGCAATAATGATGGAAGAACAGGATGTTCGTACTAAGACTTATCTGGATTTAATGGTCATAACTTGTGCTTTCAAACATTAACTCATTCCTCTCATTTTGAAGTGACTAAAAAATATGTATTACCTATACATTATGCTCTGAGTTCTTCAGATGGTAATCTCATTGTTGCCTTTGGTTTCCATTACAGTCAGCCCTAGAATGTCCCAACCAAAAATATCAAATATGGCAACCAAACCATTCTACCAAAATTTGAAATGGGTTGGTATATAATTCAAATCTAACACATTTGTATTTCTTAAATGTATAATAATCCAATGAGCTTTAATATTTTTGTTACTTTTGATTACAAATTGATCTCTATACTGGGGGCTTCACAGTGTGCTAGGTGATTTGGAATGGTCTGTAAACTAAGGCCCGATACAGACTGGTGCAAAGTGCCGTGCTGGGGTCAATTTTAGGGTTCAGTAGGGTTGGGCGTCTATATGCACCCAGTCCTACTAGCGGCACCTGTGCACCATATTGCCGTGGCCCCGCCCACACAGGGCATGTGAAGTGCCCAAACAGCACTTGCTGGAAGCAGCGGCATCAATGAGCGCAAGCACCATTATGGCACTCCTAAAAAGAAGCCACTCTAGGATTCTTTTTAGGGCACGTGTCAGTGCCGCACGGTGCAGTTTGCATGGCAGAGGCTGGATGGCCATCTGTCGGGGATGCTTTGATTTGGATTTCCTGCATGGCAGGGGGTTGGACTGGATGGCCCTTGCGGTCTCTTCCAACTCTATGATTCTATGATTCTATGGCCTCGATGAGGGGCAAAAACGGGCACCATGGAGCCACCCGTCTGTATTCCCCCCTAAGTCAATAAATCATTCATTCATATTCCAGTCTGCTAGATCATGTCCATGCTTGAAATGTGAAATGTAGTGTGCCAGGAAACCATTATCTCTGTTCAACCCACTGTTTATGGACTGGAATCTGTGGACACATTCCAATTCTTCTATTTCTCTTTCAACTCTTCCTGGTAGTTCTTTTGTTCAAGAACTACTGTTCCAAGGTCTGAGATGGAATGCCCAGGAAGACTGAAGTGTTCTGCAATCAGTTTTTGTGTATTCTCTCCAGAGTGTGTGGGAGGCATTTCCACTATGTTTGGAGTCTTTTTGAGCCCATACGGGTCAAAATTTCTTTCAAAAAATGTTTTGCCCCCAAATGTCTTCTTTTGTCCTTTATTTTTTCCCTTTTTTGCAGGAGCGGGTGCAGTGGGAGTGTAGCCCTCCAAGGTCTCCTGGAGGCCTAATGCATCCCTCTAGGCTTCCCCAGTTGTTCACCTTGCCTTAAAATTATGAAATCAAATTAAGTGCTTGAATGTATATATGAAGCTGTAATGAAATTAAGCATAATACATTCACTGCGGACAGTTTTTTATTATATAAAAAGTTAAGAATATATTTTTGCAACAGTGCATTGTAAACACTTGAAAGAAAGTCACAAAAAAAAAGAAGCAATAATAATGGTGTTTTAAACTTGTTTTTAAACTAGTTGTATTTTAATAGTATAAATTTATGCGTTGTTTTCTGTACCTGTATTTAATATTGTGGGAGATAGCATTGGGTGAGACAACAACTCAGGAGACAAGGGTTCAAATCCCCCCCCCCCGTCATGGAAATCCATTGGGTGACCTTGGACAAGTCACACACTCTCAGCCTCAAAGGCATCAGTCAGAAATGCAAAAGATGATGATCATGATCATGATTGTTCAACCACCTCTTCCCATGGATTGAGATCAGTATAATTTTTTTCTTTTATACAACTCAACAGATTTTAGCCCCAGGACTTATACTTTTCCAAAATGTACAACTGCTTTCAAACTTTGAGATGTTTTTGAAACCAAGATTTCCTTTCTAAGATGTCACCATTCTGCTCACAACAAGCTCTCTTGCTCAAAAGTCTTAATGCTTAAGATCATGCCCATTCTCATATAGAACAAAACAACTGCCCAATGATAATTTCTGTTGATGGATGCTTGCTGGTAGTTTCCAATGAAAGCCTCTGTTCTCTATACTTCTAATATATATTTCCACTTTGATAAATCTGGTCTCATAAGGCCAACAAAAAGCTTAAAGGCAATGTTTTACAGTATCTAATGAAGACACAGTCTTGCCAGAATACACCTGAATCATATAGGAAGAAAATTGGGTTTACATGTATCTGTGAGAATCACTACATATCAATCTAACTAGCCAGGAGACAATTCTCTTCAAATGCTTATATTACAGCTATCAATATATATAGTTAGAAAAAATGTCATCAAACATACCTGTTAATAAGATAAAGGGAAATACTATGTACCTGTTCATAAGTAAAACACAAAGTTATATTTTATGTTTTATAGAGAAATTAAAATTACAATTCTCTTAAAGAAACAGGAATAAAACCCCACTCATACTTCTCCATGGAAAATTGTTTTTATATCTTGATAACAGCTGTAGGATCTTCGGGAAAAATACATACAACATAATGTGGTAGTGGTTTTAGTATTCCTTTAAAAGTAGGTTTTATATCTATTTAATGGCTATAAAAGAAATGGATTATAATAAAAATGCATACAAATTAAAATATATGTCCATTGTAAAATACAGGCTGCAGGCTCAAACATATTTCTTCAGCCTCCACATGTTTTGAACTACAACTCCTATCACTCTCAGGGATTATGATAGTAGTAGGATGCAGTGGCATAGTGGTTAAGATGCCAGTTCTGACAATTGGAAGATTGGAAGGTTGGCAGTTCGAGGCCTCAGTGCTGCTTGATGGGGTGAGCTCCTGTCACTAGTCCCAGCTTCTGCAAACCTTGTAGTTTGAAAGCACACAAATACAAGTAGATAAATAGGTACCACTGTGGTGGGAAGGTAACAGCATTTGGTGCAGTCATGCTAGCCACATGACCACAGGAATTGTCTAAGGACAATGTTAGCTCTTTGGCTTAGTAACAGAGATGTGCACCACCCCCTACAGTCGGTTATGACTAGACATTCATGTCAAGGGACTACCTTTACTTTTACCTTTAGACTGAACATCTAGAAGGCACCAACTTAGAAAAGACTTTCCTAGGAAGTAAGCCAAATTGATTATATGATGTGACTTACATCTGAGTAACTATGCACAGTGTTGCCTTCCAAGTCTATTTAGCATCACTCTTAAGAAGCTGACTTAATCATTTCTGGCCTGAGTGAAAGGTGGAATATAAAACAAACAAACAAACGGTCTGATTCAGTACAAAATATCTTTCTATGTTGCTATAGATTGGTCTCCATAACCTCCAACTGTCCTGAATTGGCAGGGACAATTCTCTGAGTCTGATTCTCTAACATCACTTTTTCAGCTACTCTTAAAATGCTGCAGCTTCTGTCTCCTCCTTGCATTTCCCCCTTTTGCCCTTGGCTTACTTCAGTTTCTGTGAATTGAGTTCAAAGTACAAAAGTAATTTACACACAATTTACTTAGCAGGAGGGACCAGAATCTTGCCCCTTTCCTGTAGGTTCAGGGAAAAGCAAATTGTTGGAGCCTCTCCTAGCTTGTATGTTTGTCCTGATTTTTAACTTTTGCCATCTGAAAAACAGTCTGATTTTGTTTGGTCACATGTGTCCTGTTTTTAATCTGTGAAATTTTGGACGGTATGAATTTCCCCTTTTGAAATTATGACTTGAAGCACATAGCTTGATATAAGATTACAGCTCACTTCCAGATTAGTTAAAAATAAAAAGTTGTCAACTGATGGAGGTTATATGAGATTTAAAGTTATAGAATCATAGAGTTGGAAGAGACCATAAGGGCCATCCAATCCAACCCCCTGCCATGCAGGAATACGCAGAGCTGGCCCTAGGGAGAGTGAAGCAGCCACCTCAGGCAGCTCATTTTCTTATATTGTGATGTAAGGGAATTTGGCAGTTCCCTCACCTTACCGGGAAGGTCCTTGGAGTGTCCAGCAACAAAGAGAGTCAAGAGTCCGAGTTGTGTGCCAAAGTAAAAAAAAAAACACCTTTATTTGCCGTACGGGGCGACAGCACGCCAAGATGGCAATTCCAAAACTGTCGCGCCCAATAACAATTCTTTTGACTTTTTATACTTTTCATTGTGGTGATCATAGCACAAAAATAGCACAAAAGTACCCTAGGCATAAGCCAATCACAGAAGCTAAAAAGCCAATTCCTAATAAGGGTTATACTTCCTACCTAGTCATGAGGTGATCAGGCACTGAAAAGTTCAAAAGTTCATGGGTTGGTTTTAAAACTGCTAGGGAGATAACCAGGTGTCTCTGCAGAAGTTGCTTTGCAACCGAAAGCTTACTCTCAAAAATAGCTTTGTGGTTAAGCTACACGAAACTGATAGGAGAGGGGGAGAGCAAAGAGCAGAATTGCTAATAGTCTTGCTCAAAAGAACTGTTCAAGTGAAACACTGCTGTTTAAGCAAGAGCTTGTCTATGTGGCATCTCTTCATTCAAGCAGATAGCATGATCGTAGCCATCTTGTATTAACAGACTTCAAACCTCTCATTGACAAGGCGGCAAATTATTAGGTGTTTAAGGAGGAGAAACTGGCTTAATAAAAACAAGTGCTAAAAATAAATCAACAGGGGAAAAATCAGTTTAAAAATTCAGTGAAAAAATCCTTTTGATTCAAAGGTAATCAGAAAGTAATCAGGAAAATGCTTCAGCAAACAAGTAAGTCTTTAGTTGACTGGCTTCATTTTTTACTCTTCTCTGTCGTTTATACCCCTGATCCAGGCCACTGCCAAGGCCTGTAGATTCTTTCTCCACAACATTGCCAAGATCCGTCCATTCCTCTCAGCCTCTATTGCCAAGACTCTGGTCCATGCCCTAGTGGTATCGCGACTAGATTATTGTAACCTTCTTCTGACAGGGCTTCCCCTCTCACACCTCCATCCTTTAATCTCTGTCCAGCATTCAGCTGCTCATATTATCACATTTGCTAACCACTTTGACCATGTTTCTCCTCTTTTATCCTCCCTTCATTGACTCCCCTTCCCCTTCCACATCTGGTACAAGCTTTTGTTGTTGACTTTCAAAGCCCTCCATGGACTGGCCCCTCTTTACTTATCTGAACTTCTTTCTCCTTACATTCCTACTAGTACCCTCCGCTCTGGTAGTCAAGGTCTCCTGTCCCAGCATAGGATTGCCACTGCTCCCTCTCAGATTCTTCTCTTCTCACTTACTGCCCCTTACTCTTGGAACCTTCTTCCACCTCATGCACACCTCATCACTTCTCTACCCAGTTTCAAAACTGAGTTAAAGACTAGATTGTTTAGTGAAGCGTTCCCAGGGGTGAGCCCCTCTCTGTCCCAGGATGCCTCGTTTTAACTATCCATTAAGAAGCCAAGCCCTCCCTCCAGTCCATCTCCCTTGGTCCAGGCCTCAGAGGCAGAGAAGAACTGCTGGACCTGATCCCCTTCCCCACCACCATTCCCTTCTCCTTTTGTGTCATGTCTTTTTAGATTGTAAGCCTGAGGGCAGGGAACTATCTAATTAAAAAGATTGTATGCACAGCACTGTGTAAATTTACAGTGCTTTATAAATAAAGGTTATTAATAATAATTTTTAAAAACTCTCAATTTGGAGCCTGCCTAATTTCATTGGTGAACTCATTCCACATAATGGGCACTACAGTAGAGAAGATATTCCTTTTTATCATGAAATGGACTCAACTAGGTCATGTTGTAGTGTGCAGGGCATTATTCTTAGACCATAAGACTGAGGTGCTCTATATAGGGAAAGGGGATTTCTCAGAATCTGTTGTTCTGAGCAGTATCATCACTGGGGGGTGCGGGCTGCACTGGGTAATACCAGGGGGGGTGACGCCCAGTCAGCCCCTTGCTCCCACCCAATCCTGCCACAGTCCTCTGGCACAGAGCCAGACTGAGCGTGTGCATACCCTGGCACCTCCTTGCCGATGCCCCTTTCTCCCCTGAGGTGAAAGGGGCAGTGGCAAGGACTACTGGGAGGTGCACATGCTTCTATGGGCTCCTTGCTGCAGCTCCTTTCTCCTCTGAGGAGAAGGGGGTGGCGGCGAGGACAGGGACCATGGCAGGGAGAGGCATGGGCTTGCTTTCAGGCTGACTAAGCCTGTGCCTGCGCTGCCTTGCAGAAGTCCTGCCCATTCCACCTTTGAAGCCCCACCCACCCCTTCTGCCTCTGACGTACCAACACCTGGTGATACCAGCGGCAAGGATGCCACTGGTTCTGAATAGTTGTATAATCCAAATGTACAATCGGTAGTCATAGGCAGATCTTCAAGCACTGAAGTTAAATATGTCCATAAGAGGGCCCATTAACCTGGCTGCAGCATTTCTGCACTGGTTTTTAGCTTCTGAACTGAGCCTAAGGGCAGTTTTACACAAAGGATGTGGTAAAATATGCATGCATCCATGCAACATATCCTCTTCCTCCTCCTTCTTCTCCTCCTCATCTTCATCATGCAATAGCATTTCATTCAGATTATAAAATAAGAGGTAGATTTTCTACAGTGTTGGATAGTTCATTCTCAGAGATGAATTGATTGATTCATTCATTCTCAGACATTCTTACCTAAATGTCTTGGCTAGCTTTTCAGAAGAATCCAATTCTAAATAAAAATGAGAAGCCAAAACAGCTGGAAACCCTCTCTGAACTGCAAGAGCTTCAATCTGCTGAAGTTTGGCAATAGACCATTTCAATTCAGGTTCCCATAAAGGGGGGGAATGGTTATTTAAAGCATCAAGTCACCTATAAGCCCCATTACAAGCCATACATGTGAAATAGAGATGTAATCATAATCAGCCACCATCTTAATGGAGCACTAATCGACTGACTGCCTCCCAGCTCACTTCTGATTATGTTATTATGCCTCCAGTCTTTGACATTTGGTTCACTACCTTGCAGTACTGGAATAATCAAAGGGTAAAGCTATATATTCTGGGGCCTCTCTCAGTACCTCTTTTTTGGAATTAGACAGCTCTGATTTTTGTGGTATTGTCGCAAAGGGCAGGTGAAGCCATAGATATAAAGTTATTCTATAGGAATTGTGGGCATTTCTCCAGTTCACAAATATGTGGAAGCCTTTCAAAGATTTTTCAGTTTTTCATTTACAACAGGAAAGTTAGTAGGAAACGGTTATTGTGTTTAGTTAACCAATAAGATTAAAAATTTAACTCTATTACATTTACATTAGAAAGGGAAAATTAACTACATTGGGCCCTTGGTATCTGCTAGGGTTTACTTCTAGGATACCCAAAATCTGTGGATGCTCAAGTCCCATTAAATATAGTCACACAGTAAAATGGTGTCCCTTATATAAAATGGCAAAATCAAGCTTTGCTTTTTGGAACACACACACACACACACACACACACACACACACACACACACTGTGTGACCCTTGGTAGGGAGGAAATTCCATGTTAATCTGTGCATTGTTCTGTTGTTGATGGCAGGGCCTCAGGGTGGGAGTATATGCAAAGGCGGATTAGTGTCTGCTAATTGGTGATCATTGTCTGCTGGGAAACCCCTGACCCTGGGTGATTTCTCATTTGCATTTGCTGAGTCCTCATTTTGCTATGCTTCAGGACTGGTAGCCAAACTTTGTTCACTTTCTTCTTTCCAGTTGAAATTATCTAGATGTTTAGCAGACACTAATCCTCCTTTGCATATCATAGTTTTGTGAGATATTTAGCCTTCTCTGTTAGAGAGTTCTGGTGTCCCACCAAACTACAAATCCCAGGATTTCATAGCATTGTGCCATGGCAGTTAGAGAATTGTCAGACTGCATCATTTCTGCAGTGCAGATGAGCCCTTGAGAAACAATTCCCATTTCCTTTATAAGACAGGAAGGACAACTGCAAATTCAAGATACAGGTGTAATATCAGGAAATAGAATTCAACTTAAATACAATTGGGATACTTATTTAGGATTATAACAAATTACTCTTTAAAACAACAGAATCTGTATACCTGCTTCATTTGAAAGAAGAACCCTGTCACCAGCCCCTAGATAGAAAAAAATGTCACCCTAGAAGAATTGAGACTGGAAATATGAAATACAGTATTGTGTTCCATTTATTGCCATACAAGCAATTTTGAACACAAATACCAGTTTTCCATCACTTTTTCTGTTCTAAATTTGACTTTCAATGATATTATTTCTTCTCCAAAGCATACCTCACAATGTATGATCTTTCAGAGTATAGTCATTGTTTTATCTAGGTGACACAGTCATAAAATGTGAAGGACAAGTGCTTTGCTTTGTAATAAAGCTGGAGATCAGGTGTATTTAAACCTCCCATATTAACTGGTCCATACATTTACAGGAATTGTTTATAAAAGAATATTTTATGGAGAACAATCACTTGCAGTGCTTTTATTCTGCTTAGTATTCTTAAATAAATTATTCCCCATTGTTTCACATTCCACTTAGCAAAGCTAATCAATCTGATATACTTTTTAATTAAATCTGAATTACTAATTGTAGTTAAATGAATAAAAGGATATAAAATGTCAGGATTGTGTACAAGTGTGATGCAGTGGCAGTAGAATTTATTCTGGATGGTTCAAAGCTGTCAAAGGAGACAGAAGCACAAAATTCAGGTGTGAAAAGCAGGTGAGAAAACTAGTTGCTCTGATGGCAAACCTGGAAATGCAGACATACAAAGGCCGTGCCAGAGGCAGAAAAGATCAGCCTCAACTATTTCAGCAGTACTGAAGACTCTTTTTTGTACCTGAGCCAATAGTGGTTGTGTCAAGAGAATACAGAGCACCAAAATGTCTAGGCCAAAGCATAGCCTCTTTCAAGAAGTCAATTCAACTTAAAAGAAAAGGATTGAGGCAGTCTTCAGAACTTGCACCATGATGCATAACTTAGCTCCACTAAATTGTTGCTTGTGACAACATCTGTAATTTTTTTAAATCTGGTTTCCCTTAGCTTTAAGATTTCTTTTTTCTTCAAGACTCTTCAGTTTGCCCCTCTCTGACTCAGTTCCAATACTCCAATGATTACTCCTGTTCTATAAACTTCAACAAGCATAAGTCAACTAGATTCATTTCTTAATGTATTGCCATATCTCATAGCAATATGGTTAGACCTGTGCAGAATGCAAAGAGAAAAGTGGGTAGTTTCTGATCAATCTTGACATGATATCCTGAGATGTTTTTCTTCTCTACCTACAGTGGGCTTTCCATCATCTCACCTGTTTAAATTTTAATTTGATTTAATTTTTTTTTTAATTAAATGTGTATTAACATAATAATGAATTAACAAGTAAACAACTAGGAGTCATAATCTGATTTTCGCAAACAAATATCTGGTTTTATCAAATAACATTTGATTGATGACATTACATCAAGATGTACGATGTCATGATTTGATTAGTATGGCCACTTACATATGATTCCCAGGAGGAAAAATGAGCTAAAGAAGATACCAATTTGCAAAAAAAACCTGTATGTGTTAATTTACAAGCACAGGTACAAAATTACATATTTTTTATCAATTAAAAAGAATTACATTAAATCTCACCTGAGTGGAGAAGACTGTGGGTGCATCTGCACTGTAGAAATAATGCGATTTTTCACTGCTTTGGCTGCCATGGCTCCATCCTACAGAATCCTGGACTTTGTAGTTTTCTGAGGCACCAGCATGCTTTGGCAGAGAAGGCCAGAGACCTTGTGAAACTGCAAACTATAATATTATAAGTTTTCATAGTAAAGTCAGAAACACTACATTTCTACTACTTCAAACTCCAACTCCATTCAAAATTGCTTCCGACTCTTACTTCACATCTCTGACTCCCCAGCCCTGAGGCATACTCTGAAGGTAACATGGCCCATGACAACAATGGGGACTGTCCCTTTTAATATCACCTTTATAACATCACCAGAGCCCAGTCCATATGACACCACAAGATGTCATCCCTAGGTCTTGGCCTTGAAATTTTAGGGACTGGCACAGTACAGTGGGCTCTTGGTATATGCTGGGTTTTGGTCTCAAGCCCCCCCGCCCTCGATACCAAAATCTGTGGATGCTCAAGTCCCATTAAATACAGTGTCATGGTAAAATAGCATCCCTTATATGAAATGGCAAGATCAAACTTTGCTTTTGGGAATTTATATAATTTTAAAATATTTTCAAGCAGTGATGGTTGAATCCACGGATAAGGAGAGCCAACCGTATTGACCTGAAAATTCAAGCTAGCACTAACAATCAAATTAAGGCCTACTATCTTGAAGTAGGCTTTTAAATAGAGGACACCTGCTTTAAAAAGAGGACTGTCCTCTCGATGCCTTCAAAGAGAGCACTGTCCTCTGTTAAAGAGGACATGTGTAGCCATCCTCGATGTGACAAATACTTTTAACTGTAATCATATAAGGTGGCAGAGCTAAGCAAAGTAAATGGGAGTATTAACAAATGCAATTAATAACGAGAATGAAAGGTTAATGACACTTCCTGACTGTTTTTTAACATGTTGATACTGTTTTGCAATTTGAAATGCAGAGAAAAACAGGATGTTACTCAGTTTGTCAGTTATTTCTCAGTTATTACACTCAACATTTTTCTAATTTGTAAAAAAGGAGATATTGGTAAAAAAAAATGAAGTTATACTAACTTTGGTTCATGTTCATCCCTGGTAAAACCTATTTATCAATTCAATTCTCGATTACAAACAATAGCATGGAAAGATAGACTATTTTTTCCCCCCAAAATCAAAATAGGTTTATTCATTTCTTCTTAAGTTCCTGCTGTCCTATGGTTTAAGAAAAAAGCAACCTCTAAGCTACTTAGTTGTCTCTTTCATTCTTCCCTACACCTTACTGGTCATAATGGAACAAGGGAATGAGAAGTAGAGAAAGATTTTCAGGTAAATGTATTGCAAAATCTCAGCTCTAATAATCTCAGTACCGTACAATATTAGTATGGTTTACTTAGGTATTTTATAGGTCACGATGCCCATCATGACATTACAACTTGTGCAAATTAGCTTTCACCTCAAGGCAGCAAATTGCTGACAAGTTCATGTCCTGAAGGTGTCCTATAGATTTTACTCTCTTTGCCAGCTTTTTTTCTGATCTGGCTAGTTGAGGCCACATATTCGCATTGATCTTAAGAGACATTTACCAGTCTAATTTCTGTGTGTATCCACAGTTAAACTATCCTCTAATCAGAGAACTCAGGCCCACCATATAGAATAGCATAGACAGCTACCTCCAGCAGCAGACTTTGAGTGTCAATGACCAGGCAACACGTTGTTAGTTATTTAATCTATTATTATCATATCCATCTTGCCAGGGGGGGGGCTTATATGAGTATTTCTACCTCAAGTGCCAAAACTATTTGACTAACCTAGGATATGTATTCATCTTTATTTTTGCAGGAGGGGGTTGCAATTTATTGATCTGCCTCAGGCAGCAAAATAACTTTTGAACCTGAGAAGACAATTTGGAATGGGCAACTTAGCATAAGATCTCAAAAGGCTTCAAACATGAAGACACAGTAACCCTTAAAACAATTCTTTGAATGAGAAACTTGCCATTACTTGCAATAGGTCCAAGAGAGAACAGCAGGTGGCTAAAGAAGCTGGCATATATAATGTTGGCCAGAGCATTCTTCCCTGCCTCTCCATATCTTTTACTTATTGCTGTCCCATGCACAGTAAAGGCTGTGTCTGCTGCTAGGGTGCTCTATCCTCCTGCTTTCAAAATAATGCCACTTTCCATATTTGGTCTGCAGATAGGTTGGCTAATGTCTGGCTCCTGACCCTTGCAGGTGCCAAGCCTATTCAGCTGTAACCAATAAAACTGTAAAAGGTGAAATCCTACACTTACCACTGGGTCTGAAAAGGGTGTCCCTTCTGCTGCTAGGATGCCTCTGTGTCCTACTTTCAAAACAATGCCAATTTGTATATTAAAAAAAAATAAACATACATATTTAAATGAATGTAGAATTGAAAAGATACATGAATATGAACACATGCAAAATGCAGATGGGCAAAAAATAGACAGACTCATCTTTCCTTATTCCACACGTACTCCACACTAAAGATCTCCTTCATGAATGCATAGGGCAGTCACTCTGTAGTACAGGATTGGTGTATATCTGAGATAATGGCCCGGTACAAGCAGGCGGGAAGTGCTGTCCTGGTGCCGATTCTAGGGTTCGGGAGCATGCAGCTATCACATGCTCCCAAACGCTAGTCCAGTGATGGCAAACCTATGACACACTTGCCAGAGGTGGAACTCAGAGCCCTCTCTGTGGGCACATGTGCCGTCGGCCCAGCACAGAGTTTGTTACTGGAAAGCCAGAGGGACACGGCACTTTGCAATAAATAAGTGGGGTTTGAGTTGCAATTTGGGCACTCAGCCTCTAAAAGGTTCACCATCACTGCCCTAGTCTGTATGGACATTGCCATTATGGCAGTCTCCCATCCATATGGGGGCCGTCATGATGATGCAAGTGCAGTACAGTGGTACCCCGGGATACGAATGCGCCGCCTTACGAAATTTCCGGGTTACGAAAAAAATCCATTTAAAAAAACTGTTCCGGGTTACGAAGGTTATTTCGGGTTACGAAAAATTTTTTGGTGCTTTTCGGCGCTATTTCGCACGAAATCGCAGCTTTTCCCCATTAGCGCCTATGGCTTTTTCGCCTTACGAAGATTTTCGGGTTACGAAAGCGGCGGCGGAACGAATTAATTTCGTAACCCGGGGTACCCCTGTACAGCATCTGCACGTTACAGTGCTTCTCTTGCATCATCGACGTGTGACAGGGCACCAAGGGTGCACCTGGTGCATCAGCTGCACACACCTAAAAGAACCCAGTTTTTCTGGGTTCTTTTTGGTGCAGAGGGATGCTGCACAGTTTGGCTGCTGTGGCATCCCTCGGGAGCAAAAACGGACGGCTCCAGCCCACCCTTTTGGGGCGCTCTGTCGAGTCCTAATGTGTGCAAAGTGCTGCATAAACAGAAAATTTCATTGTTACAATCTTTGGTGTAAGCCACCATTTCCCTTTTTAAAAGAATTGTTTTGGAAGAATTTGCAGGACTATTTCTCACATAATAGAACAGGTCTCTGTAGATGTAGAAACTGCACAACTTTTTTTAAAAAAAATTGTACTAGAAATTATTGTAACATGAATTGATAAGAACACTTTTCTTTTTGAGTTTCCACCCTTTCCCCATACATACAAGAGGGCATGATGCATATTCACATGCCAATGCTCTAGCAGAAAGCATTCTGCACCTATGGCCCTTTTCCTGTACATGGAGACATAGCCATGTTGCATCTGCCTGTATGAATGATGAAAAGCCAGGATCTTGCAGTGATAACAAATTTAATTACGTTTTTTCCTATTTTATTCAGCCTGAAATATGTTCATAAAGTGGAACTGTGTTAAACATCATTTATTGCTCAGAATACTTAGCCAGTAGGTACCTTAGGAAAAAAATTATCTCACCTTCAGTTTTCCCATTAAAGATACCCATAAGGATCCATACCTCCCCCTAAAAATATTAAAATGAATTGCACTCCTCAAATTAAACCATCAAATTCCAGGTGACAGAGGAATTGGACTCTTGATGGCTGTAAATTTCAGTTTGGGTTTGTTACCTGCATTGAAAACAGGTGAGTTATGAGTCATCCCTGGCTTGTCACCAGGGTGCGATGTTTTTGTTTTTTGTATAGCTTTAGTATAAGTGTTCTTTGCAAGAGTACATAAAGTACCTGTTTGCATTTTGCAGTGTTCATGAATATATTGCACTCAACCAAGTGTTACAGTGAAAATTGCTACTGTTCAAGATCTTTCACATAGCTTTTGGGGTACGCATTAGGGATAAGAAAAAAAATCTCTATTTTCTCTACTATTTGTTTCCAAGTTGAAAAATAGGGCTCTTGACAGTCAGGAAACCCTGTTAGGAATTTTTTTTTTAATTGCACATTTATTCAAATGTCCTGAAATATTCTGAAATATTCTGAAGTATTTTTCTGCACAGAGAAACTCCTCAGAAAATATGTTTCCTGCAAAGGAAACTGTGTTTTCTTACAGGAAATGGAGGAGGGGTGTTTGCGCAGAAACATTGTCTTTTGCACAAAAATAAATGTTTTCTGTGCAGAAATCTCTTCCACAACACCGCAAGATACTTTGATATAGAGAAGACATAGCACAAAAAGATTTATTTTCTCCTGCAGTGGACAAAACAAGTAAATAGCTTAATAATAAGTAACTATTTTTACTTGCATAACCACCATACATACTGTCTTCATTGCGCTTTGTGGGATTCAGCCTTTTAGGGATGCTTCCTAAATACCTTTTTTTAAAAAAGAAAAGAAAAAGAAATCCCACTGGTACCTCCCTGTTTGTGCATGGCTGGTACCATTTTTCTACTATGAACCAGCATTGGAGGAACTGTGACAATAGTAAAATTCACCAAAAGAAAATTGTAATTAGAATATGCAAAGAGTCAAAAAGTCTTGGCTATTTCCCTGCAAAACTGGGGATTTGCTTTCTTTCTTTTATGACTTTCCTTCCACATATTACAGCCATAGAGATAGATCGTCATAGAATTTAATATCATCATTAGCATCATTTGGAGGATCAGAGATACGCATCCTTCATGTGGTATCTGAATGTTGTTGTTTTTTTCACACCAGAGTGTATCACTGGCAGCATCTATGTTTCTTTCTAAAAAGAATTTGTAATCAACAGCTGCAAGAAGGTCAAGCCAACATCTTTTTAAGGATTGAAAAAATCATGATCTTCCATGCTCCAGCTGGTCCAGTTTGCCATTTTTGTATCTCAGTTTGTATTCTTCTTGAGTCCTGCCCAAAAATTGCTAGGCAAACCAATTTGACCTCAAGCATCCTACAGCTCAGTGAAGTTCTTCATAGCCCTTTCCATAACAGACAGCTCACTCATACTGCCTTTAGTGACTGACTGCCAAGCACCCTTGGATGTGCTACAGCATTCAATTCAGTTGGGAAGCCAACAAGACAAGAAGAAGAAGAAAAGGACCAAACAAGTCTGCCTTGTGCATGGGAAAGTCTCATCTTGTGCTTGTTATGTGGATGGTGGAGAAGAGGAACAGGTACATACTGTTCCACAACATGAAACAGATGGACAAAGGCACTGGTTTTCTTCAACATCTAGTTCCAGGGAAATGCATTCTTCCTTTCTAAGAATTTCTTCTAAAAACTGGCATTGTCATGTTATTCATATCTGTTGTTGTTATGTATATGACAACAATACAATATAATACAATATACAAGGATTTTCTTGGCATAATTTATTCAGGTGAGGTTTTATATTGCCTTCCTCTGAGACTGAGGAGTTTATCACACAAGGCTAGTGAGGCACAATTACAGTAAGATAATAGCATCTTTTCATTGCCAGTTTTTCCCCATCAGTGAAAAGGTGCATTCCACCACTGACTGAAATGTAAAACAGTAACAGGAGAGAAATGACAGCACGTAATAAGCACCTGCCAAAGATCCTATTGTAATTGCACTTTACTAGCCTCATGGGATAAACTCTTCGGAAAGGGTGAGTTGCCCAAGTTCAGCCAGTGGACTTCCATGACTGAACAAGAATTTGAATTCTAGTCTCCCAGAGGCCTAGTCCAGCACTCAAGCCACCACACCATGGTGGCTTAATTTAATGCCTAGGTTGCTTCAAATGTTAATAAATAAAAGGGCTGGGATATTTTTTTAATGCAGATGAAGGTTTGGTATGCCTTCATTATCAAATGCCTGGCTGAGGTTATAAATTTTTGGACTAGAAAAAAAAAATCTCAACAGACGTATCCCAGCATGTTTCGCTGAAAATACATTTTGAAACACATATTCTGCATTCCCAAGTGTGTATTTTATTGTTTTTTTATGTTTCATTATGTTGCTTCTTCCTGAAACAAAATAGCTTTGATTCCTGAAACCATCATTAGAATTTATTCATTGTCTAAAATGTGTTCCTAATTAAAATCAACGAGGCACATGTTTGGGAAGGAATGACACAGAAATTCATAACTGGGCTGGGTAGGTGTTTGCAGTCATGTGAAGCATCACATAGCCATGATTTTAGTTAGTCCACCCTATTCAAAATTCTAATTTCATTTCTTTCTGCTCACCCTTAAAATTAAAATGGAGGCTACATAAAAACTGTTGCTATTCATGAAATCTAACACTGCAGTACAGGATCATTGGCAGCATCCACCAAATTTCATATGCACAGAGAAGCCATTATTACAGAAGATGACATGTTAAACTATAGTAAAACTTAAACACTTCAGCCAAACTTCATCCATAAAATAAATAAATAATGTGTGCTTTAAAAAATTGGTGCATAAGTGCACATGTGAACAGGTTAATTAAAAGGTTTGTGGGGAATAATTGAGTAATGAATGATACACATATGCATATATTAATTTTTATCAGAAAGCAACTGGAAGAAAAACACTGGAAGATGATAGATAGATAGATAGATAGATAGATAGATAGATAGATAGGAAGCAATGTTCTGTTTAAAGTAAATCCAAAGCTAATCAAAAGAAAACTACAATCACAATATGCAAGCATTGAATATATATTAAAGGAAAATTCACCAGATACATAAATAGATAAGCAAGGTTGTTTAAAGCAAATCCAAAACTATTCAAAAACAGTCAGCCCTTCATATGTACAGGTTCTTTATCCATGGATACAATAATTTGCTGCTTGAAAATATGTGTGTGTGTGTGTGTGTGTGTGTGTATAAATTCAAAAAAAGCAACTTTGAATTTGCCATTTTGCATAAGGACACCATTTTATTACACCACTGTATATAATAGGACGTGAGCATCCATGGACTTTGGTATCCACAGGGGGGGCCTGGAACCCAACCCCAGCAGATACCAAGGGCCCACTGTAGTTCAAAAATAAGGAGATTCACACTCCTAAGGCCACAGGCAATCAGGCTTTAGCTCCCAAAAGGGGTGCTTTCTCATGATTTTTAAAAGCTGGAATTGATTATACACTTTCATTCTGTCACACACGCAAACATTCCCACACTTTCAGACATGCATGCCCCACAGTGAATCAATGAAAGACAAAAAGAGCTGTCAGGCCTGCCAAATTTGCAGTCCATGCTTTAGGCAAAAAAAACGAATTAAAATGGGGGTGGATGGGGGAAGTAGGTGGGGAAAATGTGATGATAATTTAATAAAAATTAGATTACTAACAGCTCAATCCTAATCTCATCATGGTCACAGTAAATGTTGGTCTATTATGTTCCTGGATTGCTCCTACTCTCACATCCAGTCAGGGTTCTTTCATGTCCAAAATATACCAAGGTTTCATCCTTCTCTCACACACACTCCTTCCCTTGCCCATGGAATGTGGCATGAGCAAGATTTCCTCCTCTATTTCCCCAAAAATGTAAGGAGAGAAGGAAAGCCAGAGGAGACCCACTGTGGTGAAAGTCATAGTCCCAGTAGCTGGTCACGTTACAAGTACATAATCTGCAGAGATCTGAAAAGCCTCAGAAGTCCCAGAAGATGCCTGTTGAAATGTGTCCACCTCATCAAAAATAGCTATAGTTTTGTTTTATAGTGGTTGACTGCATTGATTATTATAAATTGGAAAGAAGACAATGGCGGGATACAAACCACCGCTTTGCGGCGCTCCCCCGCCGGCGCCATTTGCTCCGCGCGGGAGCCGCAGCAGCCAAACCGCACGACTCCCGCGCGGAGCAAAAAAGAAGTTCCATTTTGGAGCTTCTTTCTGCGGCACCTCTATGACGTCGCGAGGCGCCGCAGGCGCATTCGCAACATCATAGGCGCCGTGACACGTCTGGACGCTATGCGTCCAGTACGTAAAGATGGTGGCGCCCATGTGGAAGGGGCGCCGCCATCTTGTACGTATTGTATACGTACTAGGGTTAGGAGGGTGCGGAAGCACCGCCCCTTCCTAACCCTAGTACGTATACAATACATACTATATGGCGGTGTGTATCCCACCAATAGATGCTACCTAAAAACTGAAACTGGTATATGGAGACATTTGGGACCCTAGCCCTTATACACTTAAGGCGAGAGTTAAAAGGGAGAAAGTGTTAATGACAGGGTGCCTTCTGAGGTTCAAAGATGATATCATCAAGGTCTTAAAGAAGGTCCCATCACAGTGAGGTTTGGGGGGACAACATGGGGAGATGTAGCTATGGAGATCTATTTACATGGTATACATATGTCTCCAGATGCAGGATCTCTGCCAGTTTCATAATAATATCTGAGCAATGAATTACTCAGTTTTATTCAGCATTTTTCCTTACTACTGATGTTGCCTTTGTTGCTGGGCCTGTTGGACTATTCAGTAAAGTACCCTTTTAAGCTACTCTCTACTCTGCCATTGCTCCAGCAATTTTCATCAAATAATCAGAAACCCCAAAAGTGAGAGCTGAAGCTGTGTTGTAAAAACCACTGGAACTGTATCCAGAGTCAGATTTTCTCATGTTTTTCTCATGCCTACATGAATGAAGATCGGGTTCCCCCGCCCCTACCCCCAATCGACTGCACACATGAAAACCCTGTTTCTGAACTGTCTTGGTATTGCTGCATAATTGGAATCCACAGGAGTAGGAAGGTTTGGTCCTATTTTTGATTTTCTTCCATCATCTCCTTGGACCACTTGACATTTATCTCCCTGTTGTGAGAAAAACAAAAGTAACTAGAGGCATGGATTAGTCACTAACCATGGCCTGCAATGCTCCCAGAAAACTGTTGTTCACACTGGCAAAATGTATTGGTGTGTGTGTGATATTAAACAATTTTTCCAGCATTTTCTTACATGTGGCTAGTGGGTGATTATTTTGTATCTCCAGGCTCACCTTATGGATATGTACCTGAAGAGAATTACAGGTACAAAATGGAGGGTTTCTGCCTGAGAAAGAAGATGCTGTTGTCATACTCACGCTAAGCAGCCATCAAGACTGTCTGTAGGCCTCTTATCATCTGAAGTTGTTTTTCCAAGTTAGCTTCGTAGGGGGTCAAAAGAGGGAAAGGCTGCCTGCTGCTACTGTATTTCAGAAAACACAATATTTCTCCTTCACTTTGAGTTTAAATATTGTATTATAGTTTTGTTGCTAGCACACCCATCAGTAGATTTGGTGGCTATCCAATCACAAAAGCTTTTTAACAGAGGTAGGGCCATAGAGAACAAATTGCTCTTCAGGTGAGAAGCAGAAGTAGGAAGGAAAGCCCTTATTTCTGACCTCAAGCTGTTTTTCGTTTCATGCCCTGCTTTTCATGTTCTTTGGAGTACAAATTAGCATCAAATTTTTGTCATGCAGGAGTTTAAAATACAAACCTCGGTATAGATTGATAGGGCTTTTAAAAATCTGATATTTATTTATGTAGTTCATGGACAACACAGTTTGTTGAGATCCTTGCTGGTAGAATTAGGGCAGCTTATTATTTTGAACAAAGAGCTTGTATATTTATTGGATGCTACCATTGATCTCAATGGTGGTGATGCTGCTGGAATAACTACATTCCTAATTCTCTGCAACTGAAATCAATGGGCTTTAAAAAGTGTTCAATTTTAACTGGATCACACTCATTATCAGTTTTGCTGTGTTTTCTCTAGAAACAGAGAAATAGGCATTCTTCTTATATGTTCTTATATATGGGTCAAAGGTAAATACAACTTGGATTTCAAATTGTCACAAATGATGAAATCAATTCCAAATATTTCAAAGAACCTCCATGATCGAAATGTATGTGGGTGCTCAAAAAGAGGGTCACACTAGAGATTAAGACGTTGTTCCTTGTGATTAACCCATTTCCCCTCCCACTATGGGTTTTCTCAAATCAAAGATAATCACACAGGGAGAAGCTAGTTTGGTGTAGTGGTTTGGGTGATGGGCTACAACTCTGGAGGACAGATTTCAAATTTCTGCTTGGCCATGTAAACTCACTGGGTGAACTTGGACAAGTCGCACTCTCACAGCTTTGGAGGATGGCAATAGCAAACCCCCCTGTGAAGAAACTTGCCAAGAAAACCCCACGATAGGTTCACTGCTTTAGGGTTACCATAAATCAGAAATGCCTTGAAGGCACCCAGCAAGAATTAGACAGGCACCTTCCAATGATCAAAATAAAACACACTAAATGAAACATATTAGAGATAGTGGGAGGCTTTTGTGTCAGTGGACTGTGCAATCTTCTCTGTGCTTTAGTCAACTAAAGGAGTTGTCCAAGGTGTTGACCTAACCCCTGAAAAAGATTTAGCACCTTAGATAATGCTGCTAAATTTCAAATTCAAGCCTGGATTCACTTTCTCACATTGTCCCACTGTCCCACACTACAGCAATTATATTGTGGTTCTGCAGGAAACATAGATGAGAAAATATTGTGACAGGCAGGTGCCTTTCACCAGTTGACAGAGTCCTTTTTAAAAAAAAAAAAAAAAAAGAAAAAAGGAGAGGTGCTAAACATATGGTCTAATTTGGTATTTGGTGTGTTGACTCATTTCTTGCTTTGAAACAAAGCTCTGACAAGTCCCTCTTGTGTTGTAGCTCCAGTGTGCTGGTAGTACTATTGAACTGATTTTCTCTCATCCCAGTTGCTCCTATTGGCTTTCTGCTAGTTATCTTCCCTTTCTCCTGCAAAGACAAATCCTTTTGGTGTGGAGGACTCCCTATGATTAGGCACAGTTAAGGTAGCTGCTTGAGGCAGCAGCTATGGGAGTCAGTAGTCAGAGTTTTCTCCATCTTCTTCTTCTCATGAACTCCCGTCTGCTGAAAGCCAAAGTTGCATATGTCACATGGCCTGTGCTGAAAATCTTAAACTAGGCTGCTAACTCAGGTATTGAAGAGGACACTGATGTCATGGACTTGTGTTAAGAAATATTATTTGATTTATTGGTTGTATAGTTTCTTCCACATGTGGTACTACCTTTTTGCAGTGGTAGAATTGCATGCTCTTCTGAGGCAAGATGACAATGTTGCTTCTCATGTCAGACAAGCTTTTGCTGAGGAGTCAGACTAAATGGACCAAACAGCTACTGGCCAGCAGAAGTAGTGGGATAGTGGTAACACTGGTGGAGGACCTTTAAGACAATGACAGTGGCACCTTAGCTAACACTTATTAGTACTGTGCAGAGCCACAGTAAACTCCTCTTGAATGCCTTTTAACATAGAATCACAGAGTTAGAAGAGACCGCAAGGGCCATCCAGTCCAACCCCTGCCATGCAGGAACTCACAATCAAAGCACCTCTGACAGAGGCCATCCAGCCTCTGCTTAAAGACCTCTAAGGAAGGAGACTCTACTACACTCCAAGGGAGTTTGTTCCACTGTCAAACAGCCCTTACTGTCAGGAAGTTCCTCCTAATGTTGAGGTGGAATCTCTTTTCCTGTAGCTTGCATCCATTGTTCCAGGTACTGCTCTCTGGAGCAGCAGAAAACAAGCTTGCTCCCTCCTCAATATGACATCCCTTCAAATATTTAAACAGGACTATCATATCACCTCTTAACCTTCTCTTCTCCATGCTAAACATCCCCAGTTCCCTAAGTCATTCCTCATAGGGCATGGTTTCCAGACATGATGATCCTATGGTGAGACAATCCAAAATGAAATGAAAGATAGTGCCAGGAGATGAAACTTGCAGGTCAGTTGGCACTCAGTGAGCTACTGGGATACAGCAGAGAACAACTAAAAGTAGCACAGTGGCTAAAGATGCAACTGGATTCAAGCTGAAAGGACAATCAGCTGTTGATGTGCTCAGAAGTAAAAGGAAAGTCCAAAGCTACATTGTGTGTTGTGGAATGAACGAAGCATGAATCAGGAGAAACTATATATGTTAAAAGAAGAAATGAAACATAAATGTTGCAATACATGGGGTGAGTGAGCTAAAGTGGGCAAGAATTAAACATTTTGAGTCACATAATTACAAAGTATTTTACTCAGGAAATGAAAATCAAAGAAGAAATTAGTGGGAATTAATAATGATGAGAGATGTAGCCAAAACAATCAAAGGATATAATGCAAAATCTGACCAAATAATACCAATAAGACCTCAGGGAAAACCCAGCAGCATAACCATAATCCAAGTTTATCTTCCAACAACAGAGGCAGATGGAGAAGAAATGGAAAGAATCTATGCTGGAGCCCAGCAGGAAATCAATCATGTGCTTAAACAGGAAATGTTGGTAATCAAGCACATCCTTATGCAATATATTACTTATGGGCCTCCAGGAATGCTATCTATATAAAAAACTGGATTCAGACAAGGTGTTGTTGGTGACATCCATTGTAAACAGAAGTTCCATAAATCCTCATGGATGGCTTGAGGGCATTTAGACACCCCACACAGTTGGTGTCACACCTGTGGGACAGGAGGAAGACCTTACATGGTGGCAGAAATGGGGAGCAGGAAAAGCCCTCACTCTTGGTAATTGTAGTCAGCACTGTGGAAGTCTTCACATTTGGTTGGTTAAAGGGTAGAACCCCCACATTTGGATACAGTGATGGGATTGCCTGAGAAGAACCCTCACCACTGGTGGCACTGGTGGAAAAACTCCATGGTCGGTGGGGAAAGGGTTGGAAAATCCTCAGAGTTGGTGGTAACTGCAGGATTACCTGTAAAGAGAAACTACAGATATTGTTATATAGCCAGAGATTAAGTGAGATTCCACTTTCAGTTTCTTTATAGAGAGCGGGGAAAAGGAGGGAGCACCATGTTGTCTTTCTTCTCAAGAACCAAAGCATCTTGGGCTAGGCTTGCTTCTTGGGTTAAGGGAAAACAGTGAGTTGAGGGGAAACATTATTAGTACAATGGATTGGCAACGCAAGCAGACATCATCTATATTCATGCAAACAATTCCCTAACCCCTTTATCACCATAATATGTCCTTGCTATATTAAAATGCTACTTAGCTGGGGATTTGTTACAGTACATATGATGAAAGTCTCCTCTAAAAGGCTGCATAAAAATAATTAGAAGTGATATGGTTGAAATGTGTTCAATGGATCATTATAATGGCAGGACATTTGGTGTTTGTCCTTCTGGAAACACCCATCCGCCACAACAGTCATGTCACTTGATGCTGCATGATAAACAGCTAAAGCTTTTTAAATCAAAAATGTTAGTCACAAAAACAAAAATATGCTAGGAATTATTTTTGTTCTTGTCACTAATTATGAACTAAATCAGTACATTTTACTGTAATGTGAATCATTTATATTCTTTTGCAGTGCAAACAGGGGATACAGACACTTTCATTTGGTTTGAAGTGTAGGATCTTCTCTTAATATACATATTTTTTCACCAGAGTTTAGGAGTAATGAATTACAAGTGACATAGGCAGTTTCCAGACTGCCCAAAAGTACATGCTCGGCACATACTAGGGTTAGAAAGGGGCGTCCTATCTGGACACCCCTAACCCTAGTACGTGCCGAGCATGTACAAAATGGTGGCACCCATTCTACATGGATGCTGCCATTTTGACGTAGTGAACGCTTAGCGTCCGCATGTCTCAGCGCCATTATGATGCCGCAAGTGCGCCAATGGCACCTTGCGGTGTCATAATGGCACCGCAAAAAGAAGTCACTTTTTGCGGCTTCTTTTCGCTCTATAGAGGAATTGCGCGGTTTGGCCACTGAGGCTCCTTCATGCAGCAAATGAGGGCGCCGGCAGACCGCCCTTTTGGGCGGTCTGGAAAGCGCCATAGTTCTCCGTAGACTGTTAAGAGGGTTTTTTAGCCACAGGGACATGATGATACTACATTTCAAAAGTAATAAAGCAACGGGGGGACAGCATTATAGTTTTGGTGTAAAAACAATGGCTTGCATTCAGTTAGGGATATACGCTATGCATGCAGGGCCAAAATAAATCACCTTTGCATGAGGTGCATATTCTGCTGATAACAACAGAAGCAGAGTTGAAAAGGCAACATGTTCACCTGTATTAAACATGTGTGTGTGTGACTTCAAGTTGCCTGTTGACTTATGGTGACCCCATGAATTTCATAGGCTTTTCTTAGGCAAGAAATCTTCTGGTGGTTTGCCAATTCCTTCCTACAGTACCTGGTATTCCTTTGGCTCTCTCCCATCCAAGGACTAACCAGAGCTGACCATGCTTAGCTTCCAAGATCAGATGAGATCTGGTGTCTCTATGGTATTTAGGCCCTCTGTATTATAAGCCAGAGCAGCTAGTTGATTTGGACAAGCCTTTCTTGAAAAGATGTTCTGGTGACCAGTATATAGTCGGATCTTTGTTTGGTTTTGGTTCCAGGACTCCCTATGGATACGAAAATTCATGGATGTTCATTTCCCATTAAATACAATGGCATAGTAAAATTGTGTCCCTTATATAAAATGGCAAAATTAAGGTTTGATTTTTGAAATGTATATATTTTTGAAATTTTTCAAGCCATGGATGGTTGAATCCATGGATAAAGAATCTGTGGATATGGAGGGCCAATTGTACTTGGAATATCTTGAGGTGTATTACCACATATGTTTCTCTTACTCATATGTTTTGAAAATGTCTTATAGTAGCCTCATTTTCAGTAGAAGTCATTGCAAGAATAACTTTTGTATTAGAAAGATTATTAATATTTAGACATGTACACATTCTTTTAAATTATTTACCTGTGTCTTGGAATTTTACCCATAGTTAGTAGAAATAAATTTGTTATGCCCTATTTGTACATACCCAACTCCTTTCCAGACAAGCATTCTCTGAAGATGCTAGCCACAGATGCTGGCGATACGTCAGGAAGAAACTCTTCTAGAACATGGCCACATAGCCCAAAAAACCCACAAAAAACTAAGCATGTGCTTTATCTTTGCATACTGTTACTATGCACTGCATGTTGCAATTTTGCATTGTGCACTGTATGTGTGGTTGTGCATTGTGCATCACAGTTTCACATTCTATATTGGGAATTGCAGTTGTGCATCATATATTATGCACTGCAATTGTGTACTGTGCATTATGCAATGGCACTTAGTCATGAACAGTGTGCTGTGCAATGTCGCCATTCTGCTTGGCTGGTGTGTAATGTTCATGCAGCTTCTCTCTGTATGTAGATATTTATGCTATGCTGAGAAGATTCTGGATTGCTGCCACTACTTTCTAGGTAATTTTTAAAACTTACATTTTAGGGGCATTTAAAAGCACTGATAGAGGGATCTTGAGTGGAACTGTTCAGGTTTTGTGCCATTCCTATATCAGTTCTAAGATGTCCCCTCCTCAAAGCAAAAGAAAAATAAGAAAAAAGTAATGACACAGCAATAAGGTTCTGCAAAACAAATAAAACACAACATAAAATGGTGTTAAACTACTTATGAGATGCTTTGTAATGAGTTATAGAATGTTTTCCTTTTCAAATGTAACATTTCAAGCTCTGTTTTGAATTCTGAAATTTTGGAGGATGTTGCATGCTCATTAAACAGTGTGAATCTATTTACTGTCCAGGGTGGATTCTAGGCAATATGTCATATTTGCTATGTTTCTGTTCTTGGACTGAAACAGCCATCACCTCTCACCACTGGCTATGCTGGCAAGCATTAATAGGGCTTGCATCCCAATCTGGAGAAGCACAGTTGCTCACCACTGCTCTAGGCCGTTGTCCCATATGTAGACATTTGTTTCAGATCACTGACTACTAATCAGGATGGCTCAGAATCAGAGGTATGCCATGGAGTACTAGTTCCATGGGCAATAACAGCATGGTTAGTTTTACTTTATGGCTGTACTAATGAAATATTTATAGAAACAAGTGCTTTTTTGTTCCTTTTTAGATGGAGTATGTTTAATTGGGATTAGGATATAGCAGCTGAAGAAAAGATTGGAAGTCACTTTATTTTTTCTTGTTATTCTTGCTTATTTCTTTATTCTTCTTTCCTGCTCTTTTGTTTCTATGTGTAGACTTTATTATACAGTGGGCTCTTAGTATCTCTGCAGTTTGGTTCCAGGACCCCCATGGATATTAAAATCCATGGATGCACAAGTCCCATTAAATACAATGGCATGGCAAAATGGTGTTCCTTAGGTAAAATGGCAAAATCAAGGCATGCCTTTTGAAAGTTATATTTCTTGGAATATTTTCAATCTATAGATGCTTGAATCTGTGGATAAAAAAAATCACTGGGTAGGAAAGGCCAACTGTACTTTTATTTTGTGTTATATAATTCTAATAAAAATATTCAACAAAAAAGGAGTCCCTCCATCCCATCATCTAAGTAATTGATAAAAAATGTTGAAGAGTAATGGTCCTATAACATTTAGAATTATAGCCATTTAATACCACTCTTAACCCTCATGATTCTGTTCTACAAATCCATCCTGGGATATGTAACTTGGTGTGGTATTTATACTTATCTGCTACAGAGCTCTAGCACTGTAGTTTAGGGGTAAATGCACCACGGCTCTGTAGCAGAGAATTCAAACTACCTCACCAAACTACAAACTCCAGGATTCTGTAAAACAGAGGCATGATAAATGTTATAATGGCGTACTGCAGATACAGTCTAATTAATAAACCTGTTAGTCTAGGCCTGCATAGGAGTTACCACTTCTAGAATGCAGTGGTAGACAGCTTTGGCATGGACTTGAATTTCAATTTACAGACTACCAGAGTTACAAAATAATCATCATATCATTACAGTCAATCAGCAGGCAAAAGCAAACTGCTGTAGCCTTTCCTAGCTGTGTGTTCTTCCTTCTTAACAGCATTTGCCATCTTGACCACATTCTAATGTTGCTTGGTCACATGTATCCTTCTTTCATCTGTGAAATGTTGCATGAGCCATTGCCAGTCAGTCAATAATGCTACATGGATTCTGTATAAGACATCTTCCTGTTTTTCTATGCACCAACTTAAACCTTCAACCCCCAAAGTGGCACCAACATTCTAAAGCCATATGGTGAAGACTTCTTGGTATTAAGCACTCTGAATACAAAGTGCATCCTCTTCTACCCAGCTTTGGTGCTTTCTTAAACAGCATAATGTAATTTAATGCTCCCTCAGCAATGGTTTTCAGTCTTTCCTGCTAAACTGAGTGATCGTGTTCACACTTTTATGTCATTTTATCATAAGAACGGCATCTCCCTGGAAAGGTTTTTTTTCCCCCAGAACCTGACAAGAGAAAAGAATGTGCTGTACTTTCATTGACATCAAAAGCAGCATAAGCAATATCCTGAGGAAAACACATCATACACATTACTTATATTGCTGAATGGTGCTAGAATTTGTGGAGACAGATGATGCCTATAAAATGAAGATGTTTGTGGAGTCTCATTTAATTTGACAGGTCCATTAAACTGGTGGACCTGTGCAACTCAGTATCAGTGCATAAATAAATAAAAAAGCAATATAATTCTGAAACAATTAGAAACAAGTTGAACGATAGAAATTCATGAGTTTTATACATATTGCTACATTTCATGGAATCTGGGGGCAGGGGAGTGTCTCAGCCTATACATTTAAATCATATTTCAACTTGGTATTATAAAATGGCTCATTTGTTTGCACTACCTTCCTGTTCTATAGATCCAGCTGATAGCATTTAGTTATATTCTGACAGTTAAAACATTAAGGTTTGGATGTCCTCTTCTATGGATCACATGAAAAATGAAACTTAAAATGTGAGTAACAGCCCAGAACTTGCTACCTTATTTAGATAAACTGGAAAAGTAGCATAACCTGGACATCTTACCATTAGCCATTATATCTGATGGAGAAATAGTTTCAAAGTTTGTTCATTTCATAATTCAGCTTTCTCCCAAAGGTGGCCCATGACATGATTTTAAAAACAGATATAACTAAAATAAATGTTGATTATATGATTAAAATAAAATAAAAGAGAAAATCCTGTTAAAACAGGTGAGAGCAAATCATTAAAACAATAACCAAATTAAAAGCAATGTTAAAAAAAACATGTTAGGGAGGGTTATGTTAAAGAAACAATTTAATATTGATTAAAAGAAGTGAGCATCTCATTAACTGATGTACAACAGAGGTGGGCAAGATCTAGGGACCTAGAGGCCAAGTCCTATGCCTGGCACCAACAGCCAAATAAACCATCCTCTCCCAGTCTTCTTGGTGGGGATACCAGACAATGCGTGGCCCAAAACCCAAGTCTGGTGTGAACAGATCTGACAATGTCCAGCCCAAATGTGGTGTATACCCCTATTAAAACTCACTGTTTGCTCTGGATCTTCCCAGAAGATCTGGAGCCCTTCATTCCAATGCTGGCTAGTGTGAGAAATTTGTCCTGCTGTGCCATCCAGCACAGCTGCTGTGGTGGTGGGCTGCTTAGTCTGAAGTCAGAATGAGGCATCCAGACATAACATCAAGGCTGGACTCCTTGTTCTGATCTCAGGAGCAAGTGACTCACTGCCACAGCATGCATGCCAAAAGCCACCTAGTGTCAGAACAGAGAGCCTGAGGTAAAAGGAGCAGGTTAGGGCAACTCCATGGCCTGGATACTCTGGGTTGCTCCTGGAGTATCCTGGGTAGTGCACATAGGACCTAGATCAATAGCGGCCCACAAACTAAAAATAAAAAGAACACATTTTGGCTTTGCAGTATTTTTTCATTATTATCATTATTTTGAAAAGTTATTCTTGGAGATGACTGCACCTTGGAGATTATCACATTACTAATAAATTCAATTTACCACTTCTGAATTACATTCAAATTTGGGATGCAGCTGGGTATAATCATATGGATTTTGCTACTATTGCCACCTCCCAACTGCATCCTGGCAGAAATCCAGCTAAAATCCACCCTCAGCTGGCCAATTTGCAAAGTCGGGAAGCTCCCCAAAATGAAAAGTGTGGGTGGGTTTTAGCCAGATTTTTGCCTGGGTGCAGTTGGGAGGTGGCAATAGTAGCAAAATCCATATGATTATACCCAGCTGCATCCCAAATTTGAATGTAATTCAGAAGAGGTAAATCGGGTTCATAGTAATGCGATAATCTCCCTTGTCTACAGGAAACTGCCACACCAGGAGCAACAATTATCCTGTTTCACCAAAATATTTAAGCTGGGAATCCAAGGACAGAACAACTTGTTTGAGGAGGGAACTGCATGCAGCCAGCAGCCAGTTTGATTCCCCCATCCCTGATTTAAACACATTTGATTTATAAGTACTTACAGTAGAGTTGACCCTGCCATTCCTCCTGAGAGGCCAAGGCAGCTAATAGTAGAAAACATGATGGATGATGAGGAAGGGATAGATTAGTGGGTTTCAAAAGGATTTTCAGAGAGTGATATAATTTATGGCCAGTCCCTTAAGAGAAGAAATATTTCTCAATATGAGATTATTGTTGCTTTACAGTGCTCAGTGCTCATTAAAACAACTATTTTCTTGATTTTGAATTGATATTCCTTAAAATGAGTTTAGGGAAGGGTTAAATGTAAAGGCACTTAGCAGCACATTCTAAATATCTGAACAAATTACAAATCCATGAAATCCTGGGTCAGAGCCATAGTGGCTAAAGTGGCATTATAATTTTTTTTGCAGAGAACTGGATTCTCTGAAAAGTTATTATATAGTGGGGTAGATGGCAAGAGCCATTTTGTGGCTCTCAGAAACACCCCTCAGCCAGAAAATTATCCCCAAATGCCCTCTGGGGACATGGGGGCATTTTCACCATGTTTTTGACCCAGCTCAGTTCATTTTAGGCACTTTAAAAAAGTTTAGAATAAAAATCCCTGAGCCAAAAATCCCAGGGGAACAAAAACATTGCAAAATGCTCCCACCCATGCTAAAGGGCTTTGGGGGCATTTGTGGTCGAAAGAATTATTGTGGGGGGCAGTGGGAATGCATCCCATCAAGGTATCCTGGTTGGTGGGAGGACTAATGCAGCATCTCAGCCTCTCACAATTGCCTAACCCTGTGATATAGCCTTTTCATACATTCAAAGAACACATGGAAGTCCAAATGGCCCTACCACTAGGAAAAGTGCAGCAGCTGGTGTGGGGCACAACATATTTTGGGTGTATCCATACTACACAGTTATACCATTATGACTTTAGCTACTATGGCTCTGCTTCAGGATTTCATGGATTTGTAGTTTGTTCAGGCACTTAAAATGTGCTCTTTGAGAACTTTGGCCCACTCGTCTCAAGTATAACATGGGAGCTTTATGACAGAGAATCCTAAATATCTCATCCAATTACAAATCCCAAAATTCCACAAGATGGGTCTATGGCAGTTAAAGTGGTATCAAAGTGCTATAATTTTTTATGTATTTAATTCGTTCATATATACCACCTTCCTCTCAATAACGAGACTCAAGACAGCTAACAACATGTTTTAAAAAAACAATATAGGTGGGTTATAAACCGCTGCTTTGCGGCAATCTGCTGCCGCCACTGTTTGCTCCGTAAGGGAGCCGCTGCAGCCAAACCACGCGGCTCCCTTACGGAGCAAAAAAGAAGCTCCAAAATGGAGCTTCTTTAAGTGGCGCCTCTATGACGTCACGAGGCGCCAGGGGCGGACTCGCGACATCATAGATGCCGCGACATGTGCGGATGCACAGCGTCCGATACGTAAATATGGCAGCGGCCGTGTGGAACGGCTGCCACCATATTGTACGTACAGAATACGTACTAGGGTTAGGGGGGTGCGGAAGCACCGCCCCTTCCTAACCCTAGTACGTATTCATTATGTACTAAATGGCGGTCTGTAACCCGTCATAGATTAAAACTATACAAAACCTTCAATAAAATTATAAATACAAAAGTTATTAAAAACAATGACACAATTTATAATGTCAAAAACATTAAAAGCTAAAAACATTGAAATTCATTGAAAGATTACATACATTGTGGCCACAACTATTGACTCTTTCCTTCTGTTGGAGGACACAACTGTGTGTAGCATACAACCTACTCTGTGTTACCTAAGCTAAACTGCTGTCCTCAGGGGTGAATGATATTGTCCCATTGCCTGACTTGGGCTGCTAGACATTACAGTCCAAAACATCTGGACTGCCCCAAGTTGGAGAAAGCTGCATAACAACTACAGATACAGTGGTACCTCGGGATACGAAATACCCAGGTTAGGAAATTTTCGGGATACGAAAAAATCCCATAGGAAAACATTGTTCCGGGTTACGAATGTTTTTTCGGGTTACGAAAAAACTTTTGGTGCTTTTTTCGGCTTTTTCGCACGGAATCGCGGCTTTTCCCCATTAGCGCCTATGGCAATTCGGCTTACGAAGGCTTTTCGGGTTACGAACGGTGCCACGGAACGAATTAATTTCGTAACCCGAGGCACCACTGTATAATCATTTTTTCTTGAAAAGCATCTCTTTTCTTTTTTATCTCATAGCTGGTTAAGTTTGCCCATTTGCTAAATGTAGAGTGTTCTGCACTCACTTAATCCAGTTTTTGATTAAGACTTCATTAGATTTCCACTTGACTGTAAATTCAGTTATGCAAGTATAAAGCAAATTAACTATTTGCTTGCAATCCAGTTTCTGGATCATATCCTTTGTATCTCTGAAGTACAATTTGATATTACTGTGCAGTCCATGAAAACCTTCACTTCATCCTTGATTTCTCTCTGTCACCTTAGTTACCTTTATTTAAACTGTCATTTTGCTTCTTGGCAAATGATTGGGACCACAGGTGTTTTGCATTTTGGAATATTTGCATATACATAATGAAATATCTTGGAGCTGGGACCCAAGTCTAAAGATGAAATTCATTTATGTTTTGTATACACCTTATGCACATAGCCTGAAGGTAATTTTATACACAATATTTCTTAATAATTTTGTGCATGAAACAAAATTTGTGTACACAGAACCATCAGAAAACAAAAGTGTCACTATCTCAGCTACTCCTGTGGACAGTTTTGGATTTTGGAGTATTTTGGATTTCAGTATTCTGGATAAGGAATATTCAACCTGTATGTCCTTTCTTCTCTTACCTCACTAAGAAGAATCCATGTAATCAATGTGAAATAACACACACTGGAGCAAAAATCCTACACTGATGCAAAAACTTGTCAAATTGTTCAATGTGCTTTTAATCCATACTGTTTTAGAACAGTTGATTAAATTGATTTTATGCTATACCTGTCTTTGAACTTTAGATATCAGGCAAGATATACACCTGTCCCTCCATATTCACTAGGGTTAGGGGCACAAGACCCCTGTGAATGTGGAAAAAGCACAAATAACAAAAACACCATGTTTTTACCTGAGAGGACACCTCTCTAGAAATCTCTAGGTCCTCCAGTGCAACTCTGTGGCCAACCTCCAACAGACACTGACCATAGAACTGCACTGGAGGGGCTACAAATGCCTAGTAGAGTATTTTCTCTAGGAACCTCTAGGTCTTTCAGGCAACTTTTGGTTAAAGTTGACCATAAAGTTGCACTGGAGGACAATCCGTGAATAATCAAAGCTGCAAATATCAAAGCCGCAAATATGAGTGTACATATTTTAATAAATAAAATGAAATTTTAAAATAGGCTGTTTTTTAAAAAATCAAGAAACTGTTCAGACAAGAAAGTGACAAAAGTGACAAAAATATCAAGTATAAATGGCAGTTTCCATAAATCTGCATAAATCACCATAAGCCCATATAATGGAAGGAGAGGCAAGCAGCCATGCATGATTTTAACAATTCTCATGTTTATATACTTATATTAACAAATTTAAGGTTCTAGATCTAGACCTAATACAGTCTACCTTATTTAAGGTTATTTTAAACCACCCTCCATCCTTGACCACAATGATCGTATAGTGAATGTACAATGAAAACATTATCATAATAAGACCAAAGAGGAGCAGCAAACCTAATAAACAGGCAACTGATATCAAATTTGTAAAGGTAGCACATTGTTCTCTGCTTGCTGCCTTCCTAGGTATACAGAAGCACAAGAGTTTCATGGAAAACAAAGTTAAAGCAACTGGGAATTGCAGTCATGACCTCCTTGGCTGAGCTCACAGAACAGTCCTTGGGGCGACAGAACTTTTCCTTCTTCTAGCCTTATTTAATTAGCCAGTTGAATAGTTCAGAGTCTACTCCACTGAATGGATCATTTCCAGCAGAAAACTGTTAGCACTGTAGGGTTTGGGGACATGAAAAAAAGTTGTTTTTAAAAACAATGATTCCTTTTATATTGCTGAAAACCTGCTTTCTGAATGTTTGCAAAGCACTGTAAAGAAAAACCTTTATTTGATGCAAATGCCATCAATTACCTATCCAATTTTATAATTATGACAAACGCCAGGACAAGGTCATTATCTGAATATGTCATGTTTAGCTAAGTGGTGGACAACTATGGAAGGATGTGGGCTGAATTAGCCCCTCAAGAGACCTTGGAAATCCATATCCATTCCCAAACAAACAACATTTTTGCTCCCAAATACCCTCAGAGGTATACAGAGGCATTTTCACATGTTTTTGAGCCTTCCTGGGCCATTTTAGGGCTAAGACAGATTTTTTTTTAACTACAGGAAGTATAGTTTTGATGCAAAATGTTTGTGGCAAAAATTTGCTAAAATTTCATTTGACTACTGGGGAAGTCATGGACCTCCAAACATGGTGGAAATGCCCTCAACGCCTCCTAGAACACATTGGAGGAATTTTGAAGCAGAAAAAAGGTTCTTTTTTTTTTTTTACAACCCCCATCCCCAGGCCACACATTGCCCTGCTCAATACAGATCATGTTACCAGCAAAGGAAGCAAAACACTGCAAGCAGTCTAAATACTCAAGTTGATCAATGCCTGCCTCTCAGGTACCAGTGGGTTCTATTAAGATGTTGAAATGTGAGAAACATCTATCTGTGCTTCCTACCTCCAGGAAATTGCCAATTTCTGTTGGATAACTGAGTGTCAAAAGGTCTGTGAAGCCAGAGGTACACCTAATGACTTATATACTATGTGAATCAGTATTTACTGAATCCACTGCAACTCAATCTGTTTGGAACAAGTGACCTCTGAGCTCTAGGATTACTTTTCATGCCTTCCCAAAAAGTGTGGGGAAAGTTCTATCAGATTCCTTCACACTATGCGTGATTTTAGAAACTCACGGCCAGCCCTACCATTATACTGGGTGAAGCAACAACCTTAGACATCTGCTTTGAGATGACTTGAATGGGGCAACTGGTTTCTTATTTTATTTTTTACTCATGTGCTTTTATTTCCCAGAGTGTTCTTGCCCTAGACCTTCCCTGACATCTCTCCCCACTCTTGTTACATGGCACTTCAGAGCAATGGCAGCCAGTTGTTCACACACATGTTCCATGTTAGGGAATGGTACACAAAATAGCAATAAAAGCTTCATTTATATACCACTTTATACTGAACTAAACAGTCTCTCTTCTCTCACTTCCTGGGTGATACTTACATATTGACAAGGCAAGGTCAGATTGATACCATACTGTCCAACATTTCAGAAACCTCATTCCCACTACTCTTTAAACCAGATCGCAATTGGTTTGAACCAGTTCAAACAACCCTGGTTCCCACTTAAATTGATTCACTGAATCAGTTTGGTGATGGGGGCTATCTGGAGCCAAATCATTTTGAATCAATTCATTTGTGAATGTGAACCACAAGTGGGTTATTTTGATGCCAGAAAATGACAGAAAGTGAGATAGGGGCAAGTGTAGTGTAAACCACAATCCAATGTCGAATCAATCCTTAGATTCAGATCGCACACCAATGTATCTGTAAGGGAATGAGGCGTAGATGAAAATTGGGATATGTGGCCAAGCAACATTAGAGTGTAATCAGGATGTCAAACACTATTAATAAGGAAGAACACCCAGGCTAGGAGAGGCTGCAGCAGTTTGCCTGAACTGACTGAGAAGAGCAAGATTCTGCCTTTTCTTCTCCTCTCCCTGCTCCTGAATTAATTGTGTTTAAAGTACTTTTGCACTTTGAAGAACTCAGTTTGCAGCAACTGAGGTGAACTGAGGACAAAGACAGAAAGTGAAAGAAAGAGAGAAACCGGGACTTTAAAAAAAAAGTAATTGAAAAAACTGGGACAAAAAAGGATTAATTGCCAAAGTGGAAGAGTTGGAAGATGATATACAAGGGCAGCCACATGTATCCTTCGTCCTGTTGATATCTTGATTACCTGAACAGAACTACAAACTGTTGAAGTTCCAAGCTGGCTGGAGTCCTAAACAGGAGCATTTCCAGAGCTTGGAGAGGCTCTGAAGTCCTTTTTTGTGGGGGACATTTCTCCTAAATCCCAAGCAAGTACTCTGGTTGGTAAATTCTGGAAGTTCTGATTCAAAAAAGAAACTTTCCCAAGCTCTGGATACTTTTGTCAAGAGCTAGGAACATATTGCAACATTTTGTGGAGAGTCCCTCTTACACACACAACCATGAAATAATATGATTTGCATGTGTGGTGAGTAGTAACACCACTGCTGTTTTCATTCTCCTAAGGAAAAGTGGGAACATCTGCATTCCAACTGTGGTTCACTAATAAGGTAAAGATATACACAATGGATATGCTGTATTCACTGAGCTCCCTCAGGAGAACTAGTTTTATGTGTCCAAAAAGAACTTATGGTGATTTACTCCAAATGTTCCTCTTTAAAAAAGGGGACATTTCCTCTCCTTTTTTTACTTGCAGATGTCAATTTATTAATTCATTTTCTTTCAGTTTTTGGCATTACCTGCCAAAGCAATTTGGATAAAAGCCCTAAAGAGCACCATCTGGAAAGCAGCACACTTGTAAAGTTCACTTAGGTAACCTGGTAATTAGCCACATAAAAGAATCACATCATTTGAGCAAGTTGCCTGTGCCAAACAGATCTTTTTCAAGAGAAACTTCTTTATCTGAGCCAAAGAGAATTCAAGGGATTCCAAACCAAGCAATGTCAACAATTTTGGCTACCTTTAGAAGACTGTCAATGTTTTATGGCACTTGCCTTGTGATTGTGATGCGTAGGTAGGGTTTTCTAGGCAAGGTATACCTGCAGCCAAGAACAAGTACAGGCTGTCCTCCCATGGGTTGAATTCTGCTTTTTTCAGCATAGCATGTTCATTTGTGAGTACACCAAATAAGCATCTGCAAAATATTCACTGCCTCTGCAGCCACCATTTTCCCCTTTCTATGCATTCAAGGTCCAGGCTTATCAGATTCGACTCCCAGCATGCTATGACCAAAGCCCAGAGCTCAAAGAAGTCACTGTTTTGAACTACAATACCCAGAACCCCCATTCAGCACAGTCACTGCCAATGCTGGCTGGTGATTGTAGGGGTTTAGGTCCCGAAAAGTGACTTCTCCACTCTTGAGCCATATCCTCTTTTAATAAATAATCAAATAGGGGATGCCCTGATCTGATATTCTTCTTCTGGAAACTGAATAGACCTTGATTCTCTGTCCTGTCCTCATGTTCCAAACAGTCTGTCTACTTGTTTTGGTTCATAGGAGGAGAGTTGTGGTTTCCACATGAGGAGAAAGGTAGGCTGTAAATTTTTAAAATAAAATAAAATAGGGAGTTCCCCTGTGAATGGAAGAGAAAATGTAGCATCCAATTCATAAGACAGAAAAAAAATTACTCAGAGTTATAAGGGGCTCAGTATATAGTGTAAATGGCATTTCCTTTTCATGGTGGTGGGACTGTATCCTCCTTTGAGGCAAAAGGCTACACTGACATCAGCAGTATTGCTAGTAGTCTTGCACGTCAGATAGGCTTTTGCTGAGGAGACAAATTAAATGTGTCAAAAAGTTACTGGGAAGCAGCAGTAGTGGGGGGGTGACACTGGCAGAGGATCTTTCAGAGACAATGGCAGTGGCACCACAGCTATTAGTTGTTAGAACTGCACAGATGGAGGTACAGTAAACCCCTTTTGAATGGCTTTTACCATGAAAATGCTTTGATGAGACCAGCAGGGGAACACATTACATGACCAAGTAGAAATAAAAAGGTGATGGAAAAAATACACTGAACAACTATATAAAAAAAGGTGAAAGGATGACAGATTCATTCAAGGAAGAACCATTTGAAGCTACCGCTTTAGAAAGTGAAGTGGAAGCTGCACTCAGAGCACCTGGAAGAAATAAATCACGAGGAGCAGATGGCATACCAATACAGCTGCAAGCTACAGAAACAGAATCTACTCTAATTTTAACTAAAATCTGTAAACAAATATGGAAAACAAAACAATGGTTCACAGATTGGAAGTGCTCAATATATATTCCAGTCCACAAGAAAGGGGACACCAGGGACTGGAGCAAGTACAGGACCATTGCATTAATTTCCCATGCAGGCAAAGTGATGCTCAACATTCCACAACAAAGACATATATGGAGTGAAAAATGCCAGATGGCCAAGCTGAAATCAGGAAAAGAAGAGGCACTAGGGATCATATTGCAAACATAGGCTGGATAATAAAGTTCACCAAAGAATTTCAAAAGAAAATCAGCATCTGCTTTTTTTTTAGTATAACAAGCCTTTGATTGTGTAGATCATGAACAACTAAGTATCACTCTTTAAAAAATGAGTGTGCCACAACATATTATTGTTCCAATGTATAACCTGTATTCAGGACAAGAGGTTCAGGACAGCAAACAGAAAAATAGAATAGTTTCCAATTGGCAAGGAGTTCAGGCAAGGCTGTGTTCAGGCAAAGTCCATTTAACTTGTATATCCAAAATATCATATGTAAAGCAGGACTAGACACAAAGGAAGGGAGTATGAAAATTGGAGGAAGGAACACCAATGAGTTAAGATATGCAAATGATACCATACTACTAGCCGAAAATAGCTAAGACATGGAATGATTACTGAAGAAATTCAAGGAAGCAAATCCAATGGAAGGTTTACAGCTGAACAATAAGAAAACAAGCAATGGCCACAGATAATTTACATAACTTTAAAGTAGATAATGAAAACATGGATATAGTTCAGGGTTTCCCATACCTTAGCTTACTCATTAATCAGAATGAAGACTATATGGCCTGAACAGACAGGCCAAAATAAAGCTGCTTCAGGTCACTTTGGATGTATGCTGTTTAATGATGAATGCGTCCTAAGAGGCTGGAAGCCACGCCAAAGCCACGCTCCAGTCCTAAGGACTGGAGCACAGCTTTGGTGCAGCTTCCGGTCTCTTAAGATTAACAGATTTGTTTATTATCTCAAGAGTTATTAACGGATTAGACACCCCCTGCATGCTGTCTCACAATTCAATAGAAATGATACAAAGGGGAGGGAGTAACAAGGAGGAAAGTAGCCAATGAATGTTTGGTTCCCACTGCTTGCTATAAGGTTCTTCCTGAGTGGTAAAAGGTATAGTCATCCAAGTGACACTTGGACTCCTGACTTTTGCCACAGTGTGCTGTCTTTCACCAATACAGTTCCAGAGCAACAGACTATTTTAACCAATAGTAGGGTGGATACAGAGACTTGCTATATACTAAGCTGAACCCAATCCCCATGGAAATTCTGTGTCAAGACCATAACTTTGAATTCGGTTTGGGAAATTGCCTGGCAACCCATCAATGGGATACAACAGCAGTGATACATTTTCCTTCCCCAAGCTTATGAAGAGGGGGGCACAATTCCTCCCTTTTGTCTATACTAACTGGAAAATACTGTGATTCATGGTCTAAAATAATCACTTTTCCAATTTTTATCCCTTTCTACCTCTCTTAGGTAGAAAGGAGAACAGCAGCTTCATTTCAGTTTGGTCAGTGGTTCTTTCTATATATAACATTATAAGTCTGCTTCAAGTCACCTTACAATAATGGGTATAGAAACCATCAAAGACAAAATAACAATAAAAAGTATTAAAGCAGCATATAAAAATGCTACAAATTTAGCCAATACAAACCCTAATAAAATGCCAGCAGGGAGTCAATGAAAATAAAAGGTTTCTGACATTAAAAGCTATTTGAGGCAGGGCACTGTAGTATCTGGGAGCCAGCCATTCCATGCATCATTTATTGTTTTGCTGCTGCCTGTCTAGACTCCCAAAGCAGACTTTATCAGGGTGGCAGCTGACCTATGTATTGCCAACATAACGCAGAGAATGTTCATGTTCTTTTTTTGCTCCAGAGTTAAATTGTGGAGCAGGCCATTTACAGGTGACCAAAGGTAAAATGCAGAGTTGAGCAATGAGAAAGGTACAAAGTGTTGGTTATTATCTTTGAAGACCTACATGGTTTGGGTCCAGATTACATAGGGGATCACCTTCTCCTGTATAATCCGCCCCATACATTTATATCCTCTAAGGGACCTCTATTTCAGTCATCCAAAAACAGACTGACAGCTGCTACACAGTCAGAGGACATTTCCTTTGGCCAGCCCCAGATTATGGAACAGTTTACTGGAAGAGATTTGTCAGCAGGATACACTTTCTGAGTTTAAAAAAGCAGTAAAAACCAGTCTTTTCCAGTAGGCTAACCCAGATGATTTTCAAATCAACTAATTTTAAAGTATGTATTGATTATTTTGAATGTGTATTTGTTTTATATGCTCTTTTAGCAGGTATTATGAGTATAATTTGTTGTTTTTATCTCCCTATGGATCAAGATAGGTAAAATGTTGTTGCTGTTGCTGTAAAGAAGCTACTCCTAGTGTGGGCATGCAGTCAAATGAATTCTCAATCCCTCCTTCAGTCAAGACAAGATGGCACAAAGATGATCAAGGTGATAGATGGCTATGGTATCTGTAGAAAACAAAACAATCAATCTGGAAGATGCCTCAGTCTTCTGTTTGAATCCATCTTTGCTGTATGCTACATGACATAATCTCTATGCCTTCCCTCTGACAAGCTCAATATTTTATAATGAGATTAGTTCCAGCGTAATTGATAACCACCTTGCATCAAACAAGATGTAAAAGTTACAAAATAAAAGCCAGCACTCCTCTCTTAATCTAATTCATTAAGCCTGAGCTAGGCTTAATGCACTTGCCACAGTGTGCTGGAACGATAGCTGCTGTAAATCATTGGGAGAGAAAGGCCAAGCCATTGCTGGAATTTTTCAAATGAGCTAATCTAAAGGACCAGTTATCAGAAGAGATGTATGGGATGTGTTACAGAAGAGATCATCCTTAACTACTGAAGCTGATGCTGTGGATAAGTCAGTGGATTAAAAGTCATCTAGATTTGTTCTTGGTTTTAGTTTGAACTAAAGGTATTCAAGGTGTTGTATCCATTTTCAGGATAGGGTTAAGTACCTTGGACAGCTCTTTTAAAGTATGGAGTACAATCCCATGCAGATTTACTGCCCCACTGACATTTAAACCACAGCTGCCCTAAGTAAGCAGCAAAGAGTCTGAACCAACAGTGGTCAAAACCACTGACAGTAGAGCTCCCTTACAAGAGATTGGGTTTTAACAGTCAATCATGAAATATTATTAATCTGAAGCCCATCATTTCCAGGCTTTCTGGAAATCTTGATCTAGAATAATAATTATTTATTTATGGTATTTATACCCTGCCCTTCAGCCCTAAAGGCTCTCAGAAAAGCTTACAATTACTCTTATTATTAAACTCCTATTAATTGTGCAGAACCATAAGGACTGGGAATATCAAGATTACTTGTGCAGATTTCAAGTAACATGACAGATTAATTGCATAGATGTCACTTGATTAGACAGATCAAGATTAATTGCACGGGCTTCACCTGATTGTGCAAAATAAGATTAACACTTGATTCTGTAAAATATGATTGACTGAACATGGATGTACTCATATGTTCCTCATGTCTAGACCTCCATTTTTACCTTAGGTCTCTAATGTATGGGCGGGAATTCACTTAGGGACATACACACATGTAAATCATGCTATGCCTGCAGGGCCAAACAGTCACCATGGTGCAATGGACATATTCTGCTAATAGCAGAAGTGAGTTGCAGAAGACAAAATGTCCATCTGTGTCTTATCTGTGTCTGCAGTTGTACATCATATACTTTCCATTGTGGTTCTGCATCATGTATTGTGCATTGCACAATGGCACCCAGTCACCAACATGTGTCATGCAGCCTTTCTGATCTGCATAGGGGTCGTGTATGCTGCAGGATATGTTGATGTGCGGATATTTATGGTACTCTAAGTGGATGTTCTGGAACTCCTTCTGGAACTCTTTGGGGTGCTCCATCCACCACTGTATATTTGTAATGTGGTCCCTAGTGCCTCTTCCTTTCACGAACCCTGCTTGGACCTCTGGGATTTCTCTCTCCATGTGTGATAAGGGTCTATGATGCAGAATTTTGAGCATGATTTTGCTTGCATGGGAAATTAATGCTATGGTTCTATAGTTTCTGCATTCTTTTGGGTCTCCTTTTTTGTGGCTGGAGATGTATATTGATCATTTCTAGTCTGTTGGTCAATGTTTTCTTTTCTATATTTGTTGGCATATTTTAGTTATCGCTAGATTTGCTTCTATATGTGTGATTTGTTGCAGTTCAATTGAAATGTCATCTGTTCCTGGTGATTTGTTATTCCCAGGTTCTCTTATTGCAGCTTCCACCTCACTTTCTGGAATCTGGAGTTCATCTTCATGTGATTCTTCATTCCGTGTGTCATTCATTTTTAGTACAGGTCAATTTAAAATTGGCGGTCATATTTCCTTCAAAAATATGGGGCACATTTCATGGAAGACATATTCTACAGAGATGTGTATTTGCCATTTGAATAGGAAAACTGTTTGCAAATATGAGTAAGTTCTTATTTTTTTTTAAAAAAAATGAATTGAACAAAATTATCTCCTATTCCTAACAATCAATACTCCTCTGGGTGCAGCAGAGTGATGTAAAATCCCTTTTATAAATAGATGAAGAAAGGAAAGAACAGGGTGACCTGTAGAGCAGAATAATATCCATTAAGGGAGTAAAATCACCAGATCTTTTTTCTTTTGGAAAAATAAAGCTAATGTATCCAAATTACCTTTTCACAAACTTTATGCATCTTCTTGCCCCTGCTTCTTTTTCCCCCTGCAATGTTCCAGTGCACATGTAAATCTGGAATACAGCTAAATTTGAGAAAGTTAAGAGATTCCAGCTCAAAGTGTCTTTAACCCTCTTTGACCTATCCTTTGGCTACATCTACACTACTACATTTATAGAAGTAATGCAGTTTTACACCACTTTAACTGCTATGGCTCAATGTTATGGAATTCTGGGATCTGTAGTTTTGTGTGATATTTAGTCTGCACTAAATAGCAGGGAATTCTGATGCCACAACAAACTACAAATCCCAGCATTCCATGAGATGGAGCTATGACAGTTAAGGTAGTGTCAAACTGCATTAATTCTGCAGTTTGGCAACAGCCTTTGACAAGAGATGGGAATGATTTCAATATCTATTCTGTTTCATCAAATTTAAATGGGTAAATATAGATATTTGTCAAATGTGTCCATGTATAGTAGAGGCATACCTAACAAAACCTCTGAAAAAGTGGCTCTTTACTCAAAAAGCATTTTATGCCCCCAGCCTTCCTTTCTTCCTTGCCCTCTGTCTAGCTGAAAGGTTTTTTTGCAGAATAGGCATTGGAAGGAGGGTGAAGGAGTGTTGGATTGGAGTTTCTGCAATAAACAGGTTGAGCTGAATAAGAATGAGGTTCTAATCTAACTGAACCTACTGTAGCAATACAGAATTCAGCAACCCCATTGAAAGAGGATTCCTTCCATAGGCTGATAGACCAAACAAGCCAAGTCCAGGGAGATTACCGCACTAGGGTAACCTACCTACAACAGGCAAGATAAACCACAGCTATCTCCAGAATCTATTAATGCAGTGGTTCTCAAAATTTGCCCCCCCCCCAGGGGGGACCCTTTACATCTACATGCGCATGTCATGAGGCCCACCTGCTTGATGTAGTATATGGGATTTTGCCTTTGGAAAGAGCAATGGGAAAGGAAAGGGGTTTAACTTTGCTCCTTCTAAAGACAGAAATGGGGGATTTTGCTTTAGGAAAGAGCAAAGGGAAAGAAAACTCTCTGGAAGGTCATCTTATCAGCAGCTGAGGTTGGCACCCCCTTGAGAAACTGCCATGCCCCCCTGGGGGAATGCAGCATACCATTTGAGAACCTGGATCTTAAGGGACACAGATAAACAGCAAAACAGAGAGAAAGGGAGAGAATAGATAAGCCTCTCTGGGTGGGAGGGTTACCCCCTCCCACCCACACATTCTTTAAATTTAGCTACCACAAGGAAAGTCATAAGAAAAGGAGAGTCTGGTTTTAAAAAAAGAGATTCCTGGAAGCATTCTTGAGGAAGCCTTGATGTCCTGTTGCTGCTGCTGCTGCTGCTGCTGTTGTTGGTATGTGCCTTCAAGTTGTTTCCAACTTATGGCAAACCTATCATGAGGTTTTCTTGGCAAGATTTGTTCAGAAGAGGTTTGCCATTGCCTTCTCCCTGAGGCTGAGAGCATGTGACTTACCCAAGGTCACCCAGTGGGTTACGTAGCCATGCAGGAAACTGAATCCTGGTCTCCGGAGTGATAGTTCAACACACAAACCACTACACCACACTGAACTTTATAAGATGTTGTTGTTGTTGTTGTTGTTGTTGTTGTTGTTGTATGCCTTCAAATCATTCCTGAACTATGGTAACCTTATTATGGCGTTTTCTTGGCAAGATTTGTTCAGAGGAGGGCTGCCTTTCCTTCCCCTGAGGCTGAGAGTGTGTGACTTGCCTGAGATCATCCAGTGGGTTTCCATGGCTGAGTAGGGAATCAAACCTTGGTCTCCAGAGTTCTAGCCAAACGTTCAAACCACTGTGCCATGCTGGATTTCATAAGTGGTCTCTAGAAGGTTCACATTGTTTTTGTTTACCTATACCCATTCCAGGCTTTACCTGACAGGGTTGAACTGCTGTGGTATAGGGACATATCCCTATGGTTTCCATGTTATTTCTGCCTCTGGTACCAAATTTACTGTTGAAGTAATGCCCAGGAACACATTTACTTAGTTAACTGAAGTATACCTCTGTTCTGCTCTGAACTGGACATCACTTGTCTCCTATATTTTATGGTGTATGAACTGTAAGAGATACTTTTGATTGTATGCCAGTATGAAGATGCTAAGAACCAGATTATGGGTCTGAGAGCTAAACTAGCCATTTTTGTTAGGAAGCAGCCTGGCAACACCCCCCCCCTCCTTTCTTGAGGTGTGAATGTATCCCTGACTGCCATTCCTCCATTTACTAGCTGAAGCACAGTTCAATTCTCATAGCAAAAATCCCTGGCAAAGCATCCCTTTAATCTTGGCACATCTCCCCCAATCTGCCTGAATAGCAGAAAGTCTTCCTGTGGCAAAAGCTGTCCATGTGGCATATTCTTACCCTCTCACTATGTTCTGAGTGCTGATCTTGCACCTCTTGAAGAGATAGCTACCAATTTACCCTTTCACTGCCCACACTTGGCCTTTATTCTCTTTGCCTTCACCATCCTGGGTCCCATCTTTGAGCCAGTCTTTTGAAGCCTTTAGCCTGAATCAGGAATGTAGCTTTCCCTAGGCAACACTGGTTATGACTAACCAATAAATTCAGGCCTTTATGAGGGAAATGACAACTGGAGCTACATCCACACTGCAGAAATAATCCAGTTTGATAATGCTTTAACCACCAGGAATGCTATGGGATTTGTAAGACATTTGGCCTTCTTTGTCAGAGAGCTCTGGTGCCACAATAAACTACAAATCTAAGAATTCCATAGTATTGAGCCATGGCAGTTAAAGTGGTACCAAACTGGTTTATTTCTGCAGGGCTGATGCAGCCTGGTTCCAGTTCAGACAGCCACTCATTTCTTCCATTCACTTCTTTTGTGTGCTCACTTCTCACCTTGAATCTGGAAATCACATTGAATGCTCCAATCACTGAGATGCCATAACCCAGAATCAGGATTCTCTATTTTTCTTCCCATGAACCACCCTCACTCTGACCTGCTATTTATAAAGGATATTTTCACATTTTCTCATCTTCATCGAGACACCCATTTTAAAAACATAAAAATTGTCAACCAGCACAAGTTGGTTTTTATTTTGCTTTTGTTTTTTTTGTTTTCAAAAACAAACAGCTTCATTTATATACCATTTCATACTGAACTAGTAGTGTCTAAGCAGTTTACAACTGTAAGCTATTTGCCCCCAACAATCTGGGTACTCATTTTAGTGACCTCGAAAGAATGCAAGCCTGAATCAAGCTTGAGCCCTTTTCACTGGTATTGAACTTGCAACCTTATGGTTTTAAGTGAGTGGCTGCGGTACAGACATTTAACCACTGCACCACCAGAGCTCCATTTCACTTTTCAAAACATTCTGTAAGGCTCAACTGACATTCTTACACTTTTTTTTTAGAGAGGAGTCTTAACACAAAGAGTACCTTTTCAAGTCTATTTTCCTTTTCCCTTTAATTAATTATTGTTCTTGTTCTGTTGTTATGAGGGGCTTTTCTTCTTTGTTTCCTGTATGTTCCGCATGACAAAAATGCAAAAAAAGAAGAAAGAAAGAAAGAAAGAAAGAAAGAGAAAAAAGGATGTTAGTATTGTTACAAAACTACAGCTATTATATTAACTACACTTTTGTGCATGCTTTGGCTAAAATCCAATTAATTCGAACTATAAAAGCATCACTGAATCAATGAGAACTCAGTAAGTCAACATTTAATGTAAATTCTATTGATTCAATGGAACTAATTGGATTTAGGACTTAATATTTTGCTTCTTGGAATACAAATGTAGCACTTGTGCAACTTTTTAGGAAACTAGTTTATTTATTTATGCAGAAGAGAAGTCATGTTGACATTTTCCTTCAGCTAACCTTCAGCTAACACATACTTTATATAAAAGAGTGAACAATATTAAAAAAAGAAAAAAGAAATAGAAAAAAAGAAAAATATGTAATCAAGATTTAATTAATGTTCACATTGTTCAGTACAGGAACAGTTTTGGTCCGCAGGGAAGCCACAGCCTCCAGATTTCAGGACTTCCTCGCGGACCAAAAAGAACCTGGAAAAAGCGGGTTCTTCTTGTGGTGCAATTATGATGCCGCAGTGTGCCAATGGCACACTCACGACGTCATAATGGTGCCACAACATGCGGAGACTAGGCATCCATCACGTAATGATGACAGCACCCATCTGTACAGGGCACCACCATTTTGATGCCCTCATCATGTGCAAGGGGCGTCTAGAAGCACCGGCCCTTGCACATGATGAGGGCGTCCTATTGCGCCCATCTGGACCAGGCCTAAAGCTTAAATCTTGCCTTCCTTAATGAAGAACAATTAAGACAGCACTTTCAGGGAACCTTCAGAGAAAGAGAATTCCAAAGATATGGAACAGCTGCTGAGAAAACTCCCATATGCTAGATATTTCCATAGTTTCAATATGTTACAGTGATGATGTTCGGTTCATGGGCATAAGGCTCATGGGGAAAGACTCTTCAAGCAAGTATGACATTAAAAGCTGTTTGATATGCTTTGAAATGGAAGTATCACTCATTACTCTCCACAGAATGACATGCTAATACATAAGACACTCAAAAAACATTGCTCAGATATTCTATCACATAAGGAAGTAAACAAAATAATCCAAGCCTAACATTTAACGCTCTCCCTCATCTCACTTTGTGTTTCACAACAAGATTACTTTTTGCATTACTCTGTTCCAGTGCCATTTATCTTGTACAGCACATATATTCACTGGATGGCTTTGAACTTGTAAACCTAATTACCTCAGTTTTAACTGGGGCTGCATCCGCACTGCAAAAATAATCCCGTCTGACACCACTTTAACTCTTTGACTCACTGCTATGGAATCCCAGGATTTGTAATTTGTTGAGGCACCAGGATTCTCTGAGAAGAGAAGGTTAAATGTCTCCCAAAACTACTGATCCCAGAATTCTCTAGTATTGAACCAAGGCAGTTAAAATGGTGATGTAGTGGTTTGAGTTTTGGACTGCAATTCAACTCTTGAGACAAGGGCTCAATTCTCTGCTCAGCCATGACCTTGGGCAAATCGCATGCTCTCAGCCTCTGGGGAAGGCAATGGCAAACCTCCTCTGAACAAATCTTGTTATGAAAACCCCATGATAAGTTCGCCTTAAGGTTGCCATAAGTCAGAAACAACTTGAAGGCACACAACAACAACAACCTCAGTTCCACAGCTATATAAAAAGACTAATAATCACTTACCTAATAGTGGCTAGCACCTTGTTAGTAAGTTGCACCTGCCTAATTCACTTTTTTGGTCACTGTGGAGAAATGCCACCAGTCTTTGGAGGTTAGTCAATTGTCAGCTGGAAGGTATTCCAGTGGCAAAGTGGAGGTAAGAATTGTTTTCCTACAGTGACCAAAACCACTCCCAAAGCCCTCCACTTTTAAAGCTGCTCTAGCCACCATAGCATGGTCATTTACTGGCTGATGGAGAGTGAAGGTGGGTGCTTTTAAAATATCTGATTTCTCTCTCCATCTCCTACTTTCTCCCTTTGTGCTCATCTTACTTCAGAAGCTACAAACTGAGTTCAAAGTGCAAAAGCCATTTGCACACAATTAACTCAGCAGGAGGAAGAAAAGAAGAGGGGGCAGAACTTTTCAGTAGGCTCAGACCAAAGCAAATTACGGCAGCCTCGCCTAGCTTATGTATTCTTTCTCATTTATGACTTGTGGGTGTTGCCTGGGGGTTTTGTGAGAGGCGTGTGTGCTTCCCTTAATATCACCACTTTGTGTAATGTGAAATGCATATTTTGTTGTGTTTCTTGGGGGAAATATGTGATTTGGCACTTGGTGCTCAGACCCTACCATGGCTACATATTTAGTTTCTTGGCCAATTTACTTATCTTTGAGCCTCATCAATTTTACTGCCCTGAAATGGATTAAAACAGTCAAATGGAGCAGAAAATTGTGGTTTCCTAAGAGTGTTTTATTATTATTACTTTGGATATGAGACTACAATTTTGTCCTGGATTGCTTAGGTTCTTGAGCAAGCTGGGTTTTTTTTTTTAACTCTCCTGAGTTTCTGGAGATGGATGTTTTGTGATGGGTGATATCCAGTATAATAGCCAGTTTATAAGCTGGGCTAGTTCCCTCCCCATCATTTTGTGAGAGTACCCATGGCACAATTCAAAAAGGTTGAATACCCATGCTTTAGTCAGCTACTGGAGAGTTAAGCAGACATTTCAGATATTCTGTTGACAACCTGTAATTTAAACATGCTTCTCACACACACACACACACACACACTATATATATATATATATATATATATATATATACACACACACACACACACACACACACACACACACACTGTAGATGAAGGTTTGATTTCCCACTCAGCCATGAAACCCACTGGGTTCATGTATGTGTGTGTGCGTGTGTGTGTGTACACACACACACACACACACACACACACACACAAACCCAGTGGGTTTCATGGCTGAGTGGGGAATCAAACCTTGGTCTACAGAGTCACAGTCCAGCGCTCAAACCACTTTGCCACGTCGGCTCTCCATGTGTGTGTATTAGATAAAATCTTACAGTGAGGTATCTTAATGAACAGTTCCACAAATTGTTCATTCAGCTTTATTTGGTACAGAAGCCTTGGGCTGTTCCAGTGCCTAGAAAAATAAGTGCTGCCCCTCTTGAAACTGTCTGCAAATAAAGCCATCTAATCTGAAAACGTTTCCCCATCATATCTGAGGGTGTCTCAGAGACAAGGGAAATTCTTCCTGTACCTGCTGAGGGGCACTTTCATCTGGTCTTACTGCATAAACTTCATGCTGAGTCCTGGCACAAATGAAAGGCTGCCAAGTTTTATACCTCACTGCCACCAATGATGAGTGTACCCAATTTCAGCTGTCTGTGTAGAACTAAAGTAATAAACTCAACAGGCCTTAATTTTTGTTAGGATTTAGCCTGCGCATTTTGCTCAAAAATGAAAAAGTTGGGATTCCTACCAAATCTCCTTTTAGAGTAGTGCTGATGGCTCAAAAGTCTTTCCAAGAGTTTACATGCTTATTACAATGACAGTGATGATGATCCTGGGCGGTTTATTCAGTGCAGCTTTAAGTATCTGCAACATATTTTATGTTAGTTCTCTTGCCTTTTACGCACTTGGAGCATTGCATTTAATGACTTTTTGATGTGGGTGAAGGATAGCAACCAAACAAAGACTATGGGATGCCCAGGAGACAAGGTTTCTTCAATAAAGCAGAAGTACAATCTATTGTAGGCAGCCCTTTGTGTTTGCAACCAGACTATTTTGTCATAAGGTTCTCCAGCAGTATTTGTATAGTATTTTATTCAAAAGTGACACAATAAGATCACAGGGTGTGCTGCTTACTCTGAGATCAGAATGAGCCACCCAGCATCAGTCACATGCCTGCACACCTTATTCTAATCTCAGAGTGAGTGATGTGCCACTGATGCGGCTGTGGTAGATGAAACAATGGGATATGTTTTAAATAGCCATTTGGCATCTGAACATAATGCTCTAGATCTTCCAGAAATATCCAGAACAAATGGGGAGTTATTTGAATCCATTTTAAGAGGGGTATTCCTCAGGCTTGGCACTGAACAGCACAGAGTCTGTTGGTACCGGACTCTGGGATTAGACCCTGTTTTACCTGGACTCACCACCGAGAATATGGGGGAGGCTAGTTTATTTGGAGACAGAGTAGAGAGGGCTGTAGTTACAGATTCATAAAGTGATGAAATGCTGACTCTGATGTAAGATCTCAACCATGATTAGGACATTTTGAGTTTCTTTTCCTTAGGCTGCAGCATGCTTCTTCCACTTGCATACGTACATAGTTTTCACAAAGGTTACAGATTTGCTTTGACCAGCAGGAAAATAAATTAAAACAAACAAATAGCAGAAAGGAAGGCAGTTAATAGCATCCTTCTCAGGATGCTTTGAGTAAAGTTCAGAACACTTTACCTCCATTCAGAAAACTGGAGATTAATAGCTGGGGAATATTCTTATTAACATTTGATCCTAAATATTTTAGTCTTGAAGGGCAGATGCAGCTCAAAAAGTGACTTGCATAAGGTGACATTTGTCACTGCTTTATTAAATTTCAAGTCAGTCCAATTTACTATTTGTAGGATTATTATTATTATTTTATTAAATGCCATCCTGAAAATATACAATGTCTTCAAGCACAGTGCCTCAGGGTGCCAAGTCTAAATTTTGCATCAGCAAAGACTTACAAGATGTGCTTATCTGTCATCTTTGTTTGACCTGATAATTTCAGACATTGCAAGATGGGTTAAGTCTCCTTAACCAATGGATCACTGGTTGCTATGGAATTGTTATGACAACCAATTTACACATGAAATGCATCTCAGCAATTATCTTCCCTTTTGCAGGCATCAAATATAAGAGGAAGGAGTAAAATAGTACTAGCCATTATTTTGGTCTGTACAAAAAAGAGGTGTTAACTGATAAATCAAACCCTTTGCTTCTGGCTCCATCTTTCTAGTTATGCCTTAAAGTGTGGCATGACGCTTTTGTCAAAATGGGTAATTTACACCCGTTTGATCATCTAAAACTGTGAGGACACAATAACTTACCATAGTAAAAGTGGGTTTACACAGTGAAGAAATCACATGGGTTTGTTTTTCTTACCTATACCCAATCTTAAAAAAACAAAACTACCTTAAAAACATACATACGCACAGCTGAAAACATCTGGATACATTGGGTTGCCACCATGATCTGCTTCTATGGACCAAATGGTGTTGCTAGTGGGAGGTGCATTTGCTCCTCCACCATCCTTAGGTTCTCTTACTCTCTGAGTAGCATTTTCAAGTGCCTAGAGGTGACGTCTTGAGGGAAAGAGGCCAGGATTCTGCCAATCTAAATTGTATGCATCTAACTCTGGATCCTACCATTGAACTGTACAAATTACTATGTTGTTACTGTATTTTACTTTTATAGTACATCTCTCTAAAACCCTAAAAAGGATGATGAGTGATACGTATGCAGACAAAGATTGATTGGACCAGCCTCAGCCATATTGGCCAGTAGTCTGGGATTCTGGGAGCTGAAGTCCAAAATCTCTTAAGGGCACAGTTTGGGGACCACAGGGTTATGCCACAAGCATAACAGGGATATTTGGTGAGGACATGGGAGAGAGCCTTCTCGGTGGCTGGTCCAAATTGTGGAATCCCCTGTCTCAGAAGGTCTGGTTGGCCCCCTCTCTGCTATCTTTCAGTCAGCAGGTAAAAAATGTTTTCTTTTGGGGGGCATTTGCTTTTTTACTATGTTGCAGCAGATGGAGCTTTTAATGGGAAGCATGTTGTAGTTCTATTTTAGTATGTTTTCAATGTGTTTTTAAATATGCTATTAACTTGTTGAGGGTGTGGACACTGAACATGTCCACATCATTATCCATATCACCCCATCAACATTTAATTGAAGTGGGCAGCTTCTTTCTTATAAGCCTTAATGGTGTCTAATACACTGGAAACATCCATTTTTGATGGGCCAAACATAAAGTAAGTTCATCTGGCAAACTTAATCTCCTCTCCTTGGCAAATGGATGAAACTTAAAAGAATATGGAATGGAGCCTTATGGTCTGAGGCTGTTGTTCTCTGAGCATCTGACAGGGCCTGCTTTTGTAAACACTGCTTAATAAGAAACCTAAGCCACCCAGCTGTATTGTACCAGCTGGTCCAAACTGATCCAATGGGTAAATTACTGTATTCAGCACATTTGGCTTGACCCTATCATGAAACAGTAATGCTGGAGGCATCAGTGGCAACTCCCCAGCTGTTACCTCTGGTGTAGGTCAGAGCTGTGTATGGAGGCTTTCTGCCAAATGATCCCTACATATTTCTGAGTGTTGATCAAGAAATACAGAGAAGAGAGTTCAGTTGATGAGATCTTCTATCATTGATGGGGGAGGAAAGATTGCTTAATTGCCACTTTTTAGCAGTCCTTTTCTTTGAGAAACAACACCATGCAATTTGGTTTCTGGTGGTCTGTACCCCGCCCAAGTTTGGCTACCAGTCCTGAAAAACACCAAAATCAAGACCCAGCAAATGAAAACCACCCAGGGTGAAGGGGATTCCCAGCAGAGAATGGATCATTAATTAAATAGAAACCCTGAAGCCTTGCCATTCAACAACACAACAATACACAGATTAACATGCAAATTGCTTCCTCTCAACAACAGTATATATACCCCACTCTCTTCCATGCCAGCATTCTCTGAAGGTGCAGCCACAGCTGCAGGAGAAAAATCAGGAAAAAACTCTTCTAGAACATGACCTCATAGCCCAAAAACCCACAAAAAGCTATGAATGCTGGTTGTGAAAGCCTTTGACTTCACATCAAATAAATATTATTTTTGTTGCAGGCCAAACAAACCCAAATTATTGGTACTTGTTTTAATTTGTCTTTGGTGTTTAAAATAAATGATCCAAGGAAATTATCATGCTGTGAAACAAATCCAAAGGTATCAGCGCATGACTTCTTGAAGTAGATTTTTAACTGAAACTTCAACCTCTGCTATGGAAACTTGCAGCAGTTTCTGTTATAAGTCCAAGCACTGGTTACTGGAAAATATTTTTCCATACAGATGTTATTTATTGATACAGGGAGCAATTGGTACAATGAGCACTCTGAACACCTTTAGAAGATAACATCACCAATTTTGTTATAATACAAAGGTTGTTCTAACTTCAAGCAATGTAACAATTTTCCGCCTCCATTCTAGACAGTGAGTTGTTGCTCCTTGTTGCCTGCTTGGTTTAATCTTCAGTCCAACCTGATTGCTAGTGTTTTATGTTATGGTTAGCAGAGATCACATTTTGGTTTGTCTCATTATATGATGCAGTATTAATTTCTTGCATGACAGCTCAGTACTGAGAGAAGAAACCATTGCTATCTGTGTTATATAAAAATGTCAGAGGATGTGCCATTTTTGAGAGCCTTATAGTGGAAGCTGGTGGCTCCAGTGTCACTAGGGTTATGATTCATCATCTTGGAATAGCTCCTTTAACCTTCAGATCAAAATCCAGAGCAAATTCACTGCTCTATTGACAAGGGAGCCACCTGCCTTCACTATGCTCTCTCTCACTCTCTCTGGTCTTAAACAGGAGATGGAAAGAAACTGCCTGATACTAGGAGCTCAAGTACATGTTACATTTAGCACATGGTTACATTTCATGTGATTATTAATTTAGAGTGTGTGTGTGTGTGTGAGAGAGAGAGAGAGAGAGAGAGAGAATTTAACTAGGGCAGAAGTAACCAAAGTGTAGGGCATCAAGACTGTTTTTGCAGCCCTCAGCTCCTCCAGATTTCTTGGACAGTCCTTTTTCTGTCCAAAAGGAGTGTGATCTGCCTCTCCTGGAAGTCTGCAAGAAAAGCAATTAGCCATTGAAATAGGTTACAAGGGGACCCAGCCTTTTGTTCAAATACCTGTTTTTCAAAACCAGAAATGGACTTCCAGATGGACTTGTTTGGGGTGGTGGTGGTCATTTTTGGTGGTCCCAAAGAGGCGGAGAGGGGGGACTGAAAGCACAATTAGAGCTTCAGTATTCCCATTCAGGACATATCCATATTATACAATTATATGTCTTTGAAACCACTTTATTTGTCATAATTCTGCCCTATGGAATCCTTGGTTTTGTAGTGTGATGAGGGACCTAGATGTCCTGCCAGAAAACAATACTGTTCTTTTGAGGGACAGCAGTACCTCACCAAACTATAAATGCCAGGATTCCATAGGATATAGCCAAGGCAGTTAAAATGGTACCAAACTACTATAATTGTGCAGTGTGGATACACTCTCAATGTGGCATCTCCAGAACAGAAAATCAACACTCCCATTTTGCCCAGTGGAGGCACTGTGTGGAAGCTGGCTGCTTTGAATCTACTTCAAAGGCCATCTTCAATGGAAAAAAAAAACAACTACTGTAAAAAAAATTACATACTTTATAGGATCAGGGATGATGGCAAGAATACCTAATCATACGGGTAGTTGTACTTTTTACAAGTTTGAATAAGGAAGTATCTAATGCCACCTTACACAAGCAGTTCTCCAGTGGGTTGACAATACCTAGTCACAATTCGGCTTTCCCATAACCACAACAGGGACTGACTGGCCCTTGGTGTGAGCCATGAAGTTCCCAGGCAGATACAGGCCTGCGCATGTGGCCACTAGCCTGTCCATCTTCTTTATTATCCCATGTAAGGACACCATTGGTGCTTTATCTTTTGCTGTCTGTCAGTGAGATGTCAACTAAAGTCTGTCGAGACAGGGAGGAACACATGGAAGTAAAGCACGCACCTGAGAATATCCAATTGCATGTAAGGAAGTAATAATCAGACAAAGTAAAAGAGAATATATATGAGAATCCTAATTCCTTTTTGCTACCTTTACTGCTCCCTGTAGGCACATAATTGTTGTGAAAGCATGAGTGCACATCCCTTCGCTTCCCACACCCACAATGCTTCACTTTAAGGAAGGGCCCATACATACATATACACAATGTCAGGCAGTTGAATCTAAGCAGCTCTCTGTAGAGCTTCAGCAGCTACTTCCTAAGGCCACAGTAGCATTTGATATAGACCACCTAATGTCTTCTTGCTCTCTGCAGGGAGGTGGTGTCTTCAAAATTAGGTGTGTGTGTGTGTGTGTGTGTGTGTGTGTGTGTTGGAGACTTCAAATGACCTGTTGTCCAAAGGAATACTCAGAGGTTAGCCACTTCCTTTGCCTGAAATATAGCCCACAGCACTTTGTATTCCCTGGTGGTCTCTCATCCAAGTACTAAACAGGGCTGACCCTGCTTAGTTTCCAAGATCAGATGTCTTTATGGTATTTAGGCCATCAAAATGAGAAACCAGACAAGAATGAAACACAGCAGCACCTTGCATCAGCAATGTGTGTGTCTGTTTAAGAGATCCAGATTGCTCAAATCAGCATTGTAGCCCATTGTTGTCATTATATTAGCACATAAAATGAGCATAGAATCCACAGCAGTATATGTTATGGGCAGTAATGATCAACATGGAGAAACTGCAGGGAATAAAGTTATGAGTTTAAATGCACACTGGCACATCTCCAAATACTTTGCTGGAAATTTACATTTTGTAGGTAATACCATTAGAAGTCATGCTTGCAAGTAACGCTAATATATAAAACTCATTGGCAAGGGATTAAAATTAATAATTAGAAAATTGTATTTGCTGTGTAGATACTGTGTCTATAAATTGCTATTCAGGCCTTTCTTTAAAAGGAAGAATGCATAGGGATACATGCATTATTATTAATTATTATACTTTATTTATATAGCGCTGTAGGTGCACAGAGTTCTATTTATGACTCGCAACATTATGACTAACAAAAGTCACTAGAAATCAGCAAACTAGCCACCAAGCTTTAATCTGTCAATAAGAAGGTCAGCTAAATGTGCTCTAGCAAAGTGCTCCAGACAGAGGCTGGAGAAAGACGACCCCTAATTCTAGCTCCAGTAAAGAAAGAGATGCATAAAGCCCTCCTCCTCCACTGACCTCAATGATTGATGTTACATACATATAACTACATACTGCATACATACATAAGAATATCCAGGCTGGAGTAGATTTACAGTCCATCTGAGCCAGCAAATATAAACACTTGTAACCAAGCTTTTCAGATCTGAGTCCCTCTACCTCTGGTTGTCTTTGAACACAACATTATCCATTCAGCATTACATGATCCTGCATGGTCTTCAATCTCTAGCTTCTGGGAAGCTTCAAAAGGACCTTTGTCCATCTCCTCCAGACAATAACACAAGATGGAAAAAGCCTGGCTCTCCAAATGCTGCTGTACTGAAGCTCTATCTGCTCAAGCCAGCAACGTCCGTGGTAAGGGAAAATAAGAGTCTCAGTCCAACAGCATGTGCAATCCAAAGAAATTCCTGTCCCTGGCACAAAGCACTATAGTTCTACAACAGGTTTACCTGGGACTAAGTAAGATCGCCTTTTGATAGAAAGTACTCCCAAAGCTGTATTCTAAGAGTACAGTCTTAGGGTGGTAGTAATAACAAAAGAAATAGTAGTTCTTTCCAGATCTGTTTGTAGAAACTCGTATAAATGATCTATATTGAACCACTTTAACTGGTATGACTCAATTCTATGGAATTAGTTTTGTGATACATTTAATCTTCTCTGTCAGAGAGCTCTAGTGCGACAACAAACTACAATTTCCAGAATCCCATAGCATTGAGTCATGGCAGTTAAAGTAGTGTCAGCCTGGATTATTTTGCAGTGTAGATGAAGCCTGTGTATTCGTAGGGCTGATCTCTGAGGCTGTAATTCTGCAAGCAGACTTCAAACAGCAGCATTAAGTTGACTAATTTTGCATAGCAGAGTAATCTGAGCCACTCTCAGTGCTGTGAAATTAAAATGTGTGCAAATCATATCTACATGAGCCACAGCTAATGGCCATAATTTATTTATTTTTTAATTCAACACCATTTTCTTAACTGAAGTGGTTCATAATGATCATTCTAATTACCACCTAGGAATTTTTAAAGTCATTTTACAGACTGTGAACATTTGAATAATGCTGGTTTAAACTTTGCAGTGAAAGGAGTCCACAAGATATGCTCACAGTAATGGCATGCTCTCTTTCAGAAGTTTCTCTTTAGTTCTCACTTAGGGAGTGAAGCTTTTTCTGCATTTCTGACTAAAAGTAGATAGTCGCAAGACTTAGAAAAGTTACTTTTTGGACCACAAGCATCCCCCAGCCAGCATGGATACTGGGATTCTAGGTAATCAGAAAAGTAAATTTTCTAAGCTTCTTCCCCCTCAAAAATCCTCAATACAGAAACCTAGGACATGTTTCCAAACAATGGTATTATCAGGCCAGGATTTCAGGGCTTTAGCATACAGCCGACTCAGTCAAATCAGCAGGCAGGCCTCCAAATAAGCAGAGCCATATATTGAAGTAAGCAAAATAATATATACTGTAAAAACACACATACATCAGGGAATGGGTAGAGCATTAAGTCCAGCATTCAGAAATTATTTAACCACATCACCATTCCTGAATTTAAACCTTCACCTCTTTCCTCTACCTGTTTTAGGCCTCAAGCTAAAGAGAATTCAAGATTAGCCCTTGGTTTCTCTCCCATTTTTAAATCTCCCAACTCAGCTCAGACTACAGCTCACCCTACTATTCTCTTCTCTTCTGTCAGGATCCTCTGGAAATGTTATCCATGCACCTGCATGCACAGCTACCAGTTCCTGCTGGATTTGTAAATTTGGGAATAAAATGGATAGGGAGCATTCCCAGTATGTTCTTGAATTCCCAGTATTTTCTTGAAGATTCTACTCAATCGCCACTTTCCCATTTAGGTTCCTAGGAATGTTCAAGCCCATTTTTCCAGTACATCAGTAGATTTGCCCTAATGATTTGATATAGTTGAAACAATAGCCACCTTTCTCTCTCTACTCCAGTATGACAACTTGAAGAATTAGCATGAAAATGTACCATTTTACTATAATTTAAATTTCTGATGGAATGGTTTGGAATATATGCCAGTGTTGTTGTTGTTTTTAACTTGGCAGTGTTTTCACTGAATTGCTAAGAAAAATGCTCAGAATTTATGATTGCTTTAATTAAAAATCCCTTGTACATTTTTATTTTCTTTTGAGTTGTCTGGTCACATCCACTGTGAAGAAGACACCTTTACACATTCACCTAGTAAGACATGACTTTAAAAGACCAAAATAAAAAATAAAATAAAATAAGAGTGCTCAGTCACAGTAAATCCACATTTCTTATACCACAATATGATTTCTATTAGTGCTGTATGTTAAATGATAGAGTACAAGCATAATAAAACAGTAGTAGCAACCTATAATGCAGTAATTCCCAAAGTAGGTGATACACACACACATGCACACACGCACACACGGGGGTAGGGGGAAAATCCAAGGGGTGGCAAGGGAAAAGGAGGTGGAAAGGGGTCAATTAGGAAAAAAGGGTCAGCAGAAGTCAAAGTATTGGTGCACACTAAAGTCAAGGGGAATCAGAGGCCTTTAGGATGATGGTGAAGATGAGGAGTTGCACATGGCGGTGGAAAACAAGCAGTGGCAAAAGGAGCTTTCACATTTGGGATCCTGCTTAAGCAGTTTGAGCTTTTCCAGGACTTGGTTGGTAGGCTAGAGCTGCACTGCTGCTCCTGCTTTCTTTCACTGGAGAGGCTGAGAGAAGAGGTAACAGAAGAAACAATGTTTGTGAAGGTGGGGGAACAACTTGAAGCAGTGTGGGGAAGACACGTCTCTGGCGAAAGAGGGAGAGAGAGGACTGTTCAAGGTCATTTCTTCAAAAGAGACCTTAGTTTCTCTTGTCCCTCTCAGACTGAGAGTCCTTCCTCACTGGGGAGAAAAGTGGGAAGCAAGGAATAAGTTTCTCCCTCCCTGTGCACCTCATCACTTTGGGAGCAGCAACTGAGCAGCAATTGAGAAACTTCTCACTCACATCAGTTTTTTTAATTATTATTGTTTTAGAAATATCATTCACAATATATACAGTATACTTTGCTTTTACAAATGTCTCCATACATTATATTTTACATTATTAAATTTGTCTAACTATATACTGTACTATGTGTCATACATTCCAGTAGAATAAAAGATGCAACAAAATATCTAAAGCATTCTCTCTCACTTTTTTCCTTTTTCCCTTCTTCTCCCTTGGCTGTATCCAGACATTGCTGCATTTAATTTCTTATCACTTCCATAAAACAGAGTACCTTCTTGGGGGTCTCTTGCCTCTTATAATCTTACCTTATTGACCTGTTCGTAAATTCTGTTAATGATTTACATCAATAGATCTTTTTTGACATTAAATGTATTTTCCCAGAATTATAAAACTGGCAGCCATTCTTCATGTAGTCTATGTAGTCACTTGTTATTAATCAAAAAAGTAAGTCTATCCATTTCTTTTAATTCTAATAATCATGACATCAGTCTTTAAAAAAAATAGAAAGTAAATATTGGAGGGTATTATTATATACAGTGACAGCAGCAAGGCTGGTTGTAGCTAAAAACTGGAAAATAATGTCTCACTCACATCAGTTTTTGCCTCAAGGCCAGCATGGGCAAGAGGCTTCTTGGCTGCTGTTCAACCAGCTGCTCAGTTGCTATTCCCAAGGAGACTGGCTACTCGGTTGCTGCTCCCTTTGCACCCAGTCACTCTGGGAGCAGCAACTAAGCAGCCAGCCAGCCTTCTTTTTGCTGGAAGGGTGGTGAGGCTGAGAGGGATGAGCAAGCCTGGGCTGCTGCCTTTGCTGTATTCACACATGGGAGGGGTGGAGGTGGCAGCAAGCTGGATACAACTGAGACAGATGCTGTTTTAGGTCCTACTGATGATCCCCAAATGATTACAGACCTTTTCCTTCTGGTACGGTATGGTTTAGAACAGGCATCGCAACCTACGGCCCGCAGGCCGAATCCAGCCCGCGGAGACCGTGGGAGCGGCCCCAGGCCGGCCCTGCTGTCGATTGCCGCTGCCGGCACCCTCCTTCCCCCGCCCTGTGAGAAGGCTTCGGCCCTCCCAGGGGGCGGGGGGAACCTCTGGGGCTGCCGGCAAACCCATCAATCAGCGGCGCTTGCCGCCGGCGCCCTCCTTCCCCCCGCCCTGTGAGAAGGCTTCGGCCCTCCCAGGAGGCGGGGAGAGGCTATGGGGCCGCGGGCCTGGCAAGAGGGAGGCGGGGGTCCCCCTCGTCCCTCTCCCCAAGCCCGTGATTGCTGCACAGCCGCTGGCCTGGGGAGAAGGAGGTGGTGTCCCCCTCGTCTCTCCCCCCAAGCCCGCGGTTGCTGCACAGCCGCGGGCCTGGGGAGAAGGAGGCGGGGGTCCGCAGGGGAAGAGGAGGAGGAAGAGGAGGAGGAGGGAGGAAGGAAGGAAAAGGAGGAGAAGGAAGGAAGGAAGGAAGAGGAGGAGGGAGGGAGGGAGGGAGGGAGGAGCAGGGAGGAAGGAAGGAAGAGGAGGAGGAGGGCGGAAGGAAGGAAGGAAGGGAGGGAGGGAGGGAGGGAGGGAGAGAGGGAGGGAGGAGGAAGAGGAGGAGGAAGAAGAAGCCTCTTTCTGAAGGTGAGACAGTGTGACTTTCCAGAGTGCATTTCTTTGTATTTTCAGTGCTTTTAATGCTAAAAGTTCTGCTTTAACAATGAGAATGGTGGTGGTGGTGGTGGTGGTGGTGGTGGTGGTGGTGATGATG
>NC_056524.1:87745933-87758239 GCF_019175285.1 Sceloporus undulatus | reverse complement strand
ATGATGATGATGATGATGATGATGATGATGATGATGATGATGATGATGATGATGATTTGAGTCAGCTTGAGAGGCATGCAGGCTCTGTTTCTGAAGCTGAGAGAGTGTCACCTTCCAAAGTGTGTTTTGGGTGCTTTTAATGCTAACAAGTCTCCCTTGCTTTGACAATGATAGTGTGGTGGTGGTGATGATGATGATATGACTCAGCTTCAGAGGCATGCAAGCACTCTTTCAGAAGCCGAGAGAGTGACACCTTCCAAAGTGTGTTTTGGGTGCTTTTAATGCTAACAAGTCTCCCTTGCTTTGACAATGATAGTGTGGTGGTGGTGGTGGTGGTGATGATGATGATGATATGACTCAGCTTCAGAGGCATGCAAGCACTGTTTCAGAAGCTGAGAGAGTGTCACCTTCCAAAGTGTGTTTTGGGTGCTTTTAATGCTAACAAGTCTCCCTTGCTTTGACAATGATAGTGTGGTGGTGATGATGATGATGATTATGATATGACTCAGCTTCAGAGGCATGCAAGCACTGTTTCTGAAGCCAAGAGAGTGTGACTTTCCAAAGTGCCTTTTCTGTGTGTTTTTGGTTCTTTAATGGTGATATTGATATCAGCAAGCCTAGTCTGAGGCATGGCCAATGTAAATTGCTGTGATTTTTACAAACCCATGTACAGTGAAGAAAAACCAAAGTCCCTTGACCAAGTACACACTTCTGAAAAGTACACTTAGTGCAAGAATGGTGAAACCACCTTGGCATGTTCAATATGCATAGCCATGTTAAACCATGCTAAGTGTTAAACCCAAGGAGTTTGGTTATGGAATAAGCCTCTGAAATATGCAAGAGGCCATGTTAAGTAAAGCCATGTGAAATGCACAAATGTGCTGTTGTGTGTGTTTTGGAATGCAGGTTGGGGGTGTTTGGCCAGAAAGGGACCGAGGAGGAGAGGGCGGGCAAACGCCTCCTCCTTCCCGCGGGGCTTCGGTGGAAGCTCTGCCCTTGGCGTGCAGCTCCGCCCCCGGAGGGTGGAAGCTCCGCCCCTGACATGCGGCCCCACCCCAGGAGGGTGGAAGCTCCACCCCCCGGCTTCGGCCCCCCCGACTTGTCTGAGGGACAGCAACCCGGCTCCCGGCTCAAAAAGGTTGCCTACCCCTGGTTTAGAACCACTGTAGCTGTATTTCATTATCTCTCTGTGTGCCTGCATCTGGGCATGAAGGGAACACTACATGAGCTTTCTGCCTGGATACAAGATCGTACTGTTTCTTTGCCCTATTACCAATAAAAAAAGAAGTAATTTATGACCCTACCTGACTGAGCTGAGTGCTGAACTGAGAGCAGAGATCTTAAACATCTGTGGAAATGTGAGTGAGTCCTCAGGGACCCACAGGCAAGGAGAAATCAGAGTAAAAACACTTATTTTGAAAGCTACTGTTCAAATCATTCTGAGCACATAAACATTCTGATTAAAATAAAGGAACCTTTGCTCAGAGAGGGATAAGCCATGCTGAACTTCTAAAATAGGTGGTAGCAGTATGCAAGGGAATCGGAAACTCTGATCCTGTCCTCTGGGATATTAGCTACCTTTCCTAATTCAGATTATTAATTAGATTGCTTAACATTAGCCTCAAAAAAACTAACCTGTGACATGGCTGGGGCCTTGTCATCTTTTCAAGTCATGAAGCACTTAAATATTTCAGTAATGACTGGTTCCCACACACAAAAAATGTTTTGCCCTACATATTGTTGTTTCTCTATGCACTGACATACTCCAGTACAGTATAATAAAGACCAAAGCTTGAAGTTTGAAAGATGCTTCCGATCCCACATATAACCAAATAGTTACACCCTGTTTCTCCTTCTCTGAGTAGTCTCCAGCCTACTAGTCTGAAGTCAGAGGTCTAAATCTAATTGCTAGCTTCCAAAAGAATAAACCTATAGAATTAACAGCTGAATCGTAAGTCAACTTTTATGTAGTTATGGGACTAGCAAAAGGATTTACATCATAGCCTTCTAGAATCTTAACTTGGATCAAGAATGGGGCCCATAATAATAATAGCGATTTGTAAAACCTGTTTATACAACATAAGCTCTAGCTGCCCTGATTTGGTAGGGACAGTGTTGATTAATCCTTGGTTATTCCACTTTTCAGCTGCTTTTAAAATGTCCCAGGTTCTCTCTCCTCTTCCTATATTCTGTCTTTGTCCTTGATTTAGGACCAAAGCAGACAGCTCAGAAGGAGTGGCCTCTGGACACTCTGGCCCGTTGGGCCAGGACTGCAGTAATCGCACAGCACACTCCCGAAGCAGGCCACCACCATGGTCCCAAGCCAGCAACCGTCAGGAGCAGATTTAATCTAAAGGGGTCGGCTCTTGCTGATCTGGTGCAGCCTCGGCACAGCTTCCAGTCGCTTTAGGGGTGTGCATCATCTAAATGCCATGCCAGAAACCACTTTATTTGGCCCATCTGTTTCAGGCCTTAGTTCAATTGCTTCAAACTGAGTTCAAAGAGCAAAAGTAGTTTGCCCTCAATGAACTCAGGAAGGTGGAAGGAGAGGAGTTTGAATTTCCCCCCTTCCCAATAGAACAGACCGAGACAAAAGCAAACTGCTGCAGCCTCTCCTAGCTTCCTCATGAATGCCATCTTGACCACAATATCCTGATGCTATTTGGTCACATGTTCCCTGATTTTCATCTGTGAAATGTTGTAGGATATGATATAAACTGTGATAACAGCGGTTCTTAGGCATTTGGCCAAATGGACAACATAAAGTATGAACCAAGTAATGATGGCATCTCAGCAGTTCCTGTGATTGTAGCAATACTTTTCTATGTTGTCATGACCACAAGAATAATATCTGGATGGATTCATAGTGGTCAGGGTCACACTGTACAGCTGTGCAAATGAGCATCCAGGGATGGACAAAATTGATTGTACATAGAAGGAAACATCACGTACACAATCCAACACAGAGGTAAGAGCTCTTGAGTCAGTCGAAGTCAACAGGCTCAATGTGCAAAAGTTGGTATTCTGGATCTTGTAACAGGCACAGATGTCTATTATTTGTAACATATCACTGTGTTGCTGCATTTCAAAAATCTGAGGCTACTGACAGCTTCTAAAGTACTTTGTCTTCTAATACAAGGATTACTTCCCAGTTTAGGGGTCATAGCTAATTTTGCAGATAATAGGTCTGAAGGCATGCCATTAAGCCCAGAGGCCGTAACATCACCATACGAGAGAAAAATGAGGCTAAATTATGGGTTTGCACTTGAGGAGATTTATAGGAAGTTATCTCTCTTTATGTATGTGCATATTCTATTCCAGATCTTTTGAGATTAGCTGAAGCCAGAGGCAGAACAAACAGTTCTCGAAATAACGTTGTTGGACCATCTCCTTCAATATTTGTTATTTATTTAAGCATTTCTGTATCACCTCCCAACCCATAAGGGCTCCCAAGGGATGAACAAATAAAAAACATTTAAAACAATACAAAGATAAAAACATTGTGTAGGGTTTGAGCAGCCAGGCTGAGATAGCACGGGCCAGGTCCCAGAGTTCCTTATACATGTGTGGGGCAGAAGAAAAGCCATATCAATAAGGAACATTGATCTCACAGACAGCAGACACTAGTGCTACTGGTAGGACAGAGAGATACAAACCATACATTAATACACATCTACTTCAGGGATATCCTGCAGATATTTCTCAGGGGAAAAAATCCTTGTGAAAATGTTTCTTGTGGGGGGGAAAAGTATACTTTTAGAAAACAGTATGAACTACCCCACATTTTTCTTATGTTTACCAAACCCAAACCAAAAGCCTGCAAGGAATTTTCAATCTAGTGTGCCTTGCCTTTTTTGTTTATTGTCTATACTATATAATACTAAACGCTGAAAGAAGTTTCAGCAAACTAGCACTCATCAAAAACTGCAGGTGTTCTACTATGTGGCAACAGCAGTTAAGTTACCTAGCTATTTTGTCTATTGAGTGTGAAGTTGCAAGAAAAATTGACTTTGGAGAAATAATCTATGAGTATGGTATGAACAAGCATGGGGCAGGGGGGGACTTTAAAGTGAAATGCTATATTTGTAAAACCACTGCTGTGTTGATCCTTTATATATATATTTTAAAAAATGTCAAAATCTTTGTTAGGACCTGCCAAAAAGTTACAAAGTATGTCTTTATTTTGTTTACTCGAAAAATGTTTAACTTGTGTTAGGAAGTCTCTCAATTAGGGGAATTTTAATTAGCTCAGATTGCTGAGAGGGGGCCCTAACAATGTCCTTTGCCAAGATCGTGTCATACCAAAGGTCACCAGGAAATCCTTAGAGAGATGACATGGATACCAACTATGTCCAATTAAATGTCTAAAGTTTATTCAAGTAGAAACATACATACAGTAAGGGGTCATATACACACACACATTCAATAACGGTGGAATGCAAAGGGGTGAATTTGGGAGATAGGTTGAGAGAGAGGCACCACTACGGGAGGTACGTTACCATAGAAGTCTTCTCGGGGAAGTCTGATGCAGATTTGGATGAATGGAAGTTGGGGAAAGATGGCCGAGGGAGCTAAGATCAGAGTTCTCACTGGCATGGACCACTCTGTAATCTGGTAATAGCACACTGAGGGTCCCAAAACCTAGTTTTTTATAGGCTGAATCTAATCTGTAGCAATGAAATAAAGCGCAAGACAAAGGCTTGTTTACCTGGGCTATTGTTAAGCTGAGGAGAGGAGAACAACAATGCAACTAGGTCTGGACACAATCGGGTGGGCAAACAGATCAATGGCTGGGTCGTTAAGCTGATCACCAGTCCATTAGGTGTGAGGCCAAGGTTATTGTCTTACCTTGGAAGCAGTGGCCATTCTTGTTTGGCAATTCCCAAACTTCCTGTGGGGATTTTCCAAGTCTATTTTCTAGGGAGCCTGTCTTTTCCCATGCAGGCTGACTACATGTCCTCCTCGCTTTTGGGTTAATGGTGGCTCCTGTAGGAGGTCAGTTGCGGGGTCATAGTGAAGTCCACTTATTCCAAGATTTTATTAAAATCCAAACTTGGTAACACTTGCCTTTTGTTCAAGGATAAAATCCTAAACTGAGAATAGTAGGCAAGATTAATTGGATTCTTCTTCAGGTTGGAAAAGATTTTAAACAGAACAGCAAAAAGTATGTTTGTGCATCTGCTTAAGGACCAGGTGTGGGATTTCAAATTGAAACAGAGAGAAAAAATATGATTCTTGAGACTGTAATTACAAGTCGACACTGCAGTATCTCTACTGGGGTGTGTGTGTGTTGCAAGTTTGTTCTCAGTTCAGAAGCATGATGTGTTAGCCTTGCTAACATGAAAAATGTTTTTGTGATTGCAAACGGGAGACCTTTGCAGTCCTCCAAATGTCAGTGTTTAGACCACATCTCCTAGCTTTTCTCATCCTTAGCTGTGATGGCTAGGGCTGTCAGGAGCTGGAGTTCAATAATATTTGAAAGGCCACATGGTTCCCATCCCTGACCTAGGCCCCAAAATAGTGGATCTCAAATACTACTAGAAACAAAATGTTTATTTTGGGAGGAAATATGAAACAAAAACTCTTAGGGATGTAATTATTTAATGTTTGAGATCAACCTGAGGGTCTAGTGTACTGTTTATCCTGAAATGGGATTATTATATGTTAAGAATGACTGAAATATAAGGTTCTATGTTATGTTATCTTATTATGAACTCCTGATTGAATCCCTGGCCATTGGCCTGTGGGGTCCCTCAGGGTTTTCTTCTATTCCTCCGTGTTATTTAACAACTACATGAAACTGCTGGGAGAGGACATCCGGAATTTTGGGGTGTGGTGTCATCAGCATGCGGATGATACTCGACTCTATCTCTCCTTTCCATTTGACTCTAAGGAAACTATCTCTGAACTAAACCAGTGTCTGCTGTTAGTAATGGACTGGATGTGGCCAGGAGTGCATTTGCACAGATAAAACTAGTGTGTCAGCTGCACCCATTCTTTGAGAAATTGTATCTGGCTAAGGAGACACATGCCTTGATTACATCCTATTTGGACTATTGTTAAGTGCTTTATGTGGGGCTTCCTTTGGAAAGTGTTTGGAAACTGCAGCAGGTGCAAAATGCTGCAACCAGGCTGTTGACTGGGGCTGGCTACAGGGATCATGTCCCTGCTGAAACAGCTGCACTGACTACCAGTCTGTTTCTGGGCAGAATTCAAGGTGCTGGTTTTGACCTTTCAAGCCTTGAATGGCTTGGGTCCAGACTATTTGAAGGACCGTATTTCCCTATACAAGCCAGCCTGAGTGCTAAGATTGGCAGGAAAGTGCTTTCTCTGAATCCCACCACTTGGACTTGGGAGAGAGCCTTCCCTGTGACTACTCCCAATCTGAGGAACTCCCTTCCATATGAGATCAGGTTGTCCCCCTCCCTGCTCTCTTTCTGTCCACAGTTGAAGATATTTGTATCTAGGCAGGTGTTCAGTGGATGAATTTTAATTGTGCTGTAAATCCTTTTTACAATTTTTACTGGTTTTAAAGATATGTTTTAACTTATGTTTTAATATTAATAATGTTTAAATATTTTTAAACCTTTGAAATTAACATTTTTACTTCTGTCTTTTTAAATGACTGTAACACGCCTTGAATCCTATTGTGGAAGAAAGACAGGATAAAAATCCTTGAAATAAATAAATATATAAATGTTATTCCCAAGACCAAAGAATTATTTACGTAGTGTCACAGGTCTGTGTTATATCTACTGATGCTTTTGCCAGCTGAAAGTACATTCTGTCCCTAAAGACTTAGTCATTCAGAATAAGTGAATTATGGTGTGATACAAAGAACTAAGAGAGTATAGTTTTAAAGAAGCATTTCAAAGAAGCATTTAAATACATAACAGCTCAATTTGTACTAGTCCTGTTTGTTGCAGTGTCTAACCACACATCAGGACTTGAAAGATCAAGAATAGATCTGCATGATCACAGATTCACAGAGTTTATTGCAAGTAAACATTAGGAGAAGGAAAATATGGAAATAAAGACATGAAAGCTATAGAATGTAAAAAGCAAGCAAGAGGTACAGTGGACCCGCATCATACGCGGTGTGCTATACGTGGCATTCAGCTTACACATATTAAAACATATATTTCCGATGGTCTTAGGAACCAAGACAAAAATAATTTTACGGTTGGGGGTCACCACAATATGAGGAACTGTATTAAAGGGTCACAGCATTAGGATGGTTGAGAACCACTCTGCTAGAGGGTGCACTATTGTTTTTAATTTAACTGTTTTAAGAGCTTTTAAAAATATTTTTAATTATATTTTATTCTTTTATTGAAGTTGACTTGTTATAATACTGCAGATAGTTTAACTCTGTCCATTTCTCTCTTGACTCCTTGGCACAGGATCCCTGCTGCATGCTGAGCCAGAATCATTTACTGTATCCCTTGATCAGAGCTCTGTGCCTGAATCCATTAACATATTGTCCACTGGTAAAACCTTCTGAATTCAATATCTACCACTTTTTACATCATTAGTTCTTGTGTGTATGTGTGAGAGAGCGAGTGCTTAATAATTAGTTATTATAAACTAATTTGGAATCTACTGTTTGGAGTTCTGGATTTGGAACCTTATACATAGGTTGAAAGCTCAGCTTTTAAGAGTTACCCAAACTCATCTGCTGCTTCCTATTGAGCTATATCAATTCCCCCATTGAAGTCAATTGTGAGTGGGGAATATGCAAAAGTTATCCCTGTAGGGGGGGGAAAACATTTCTCCCAAGGCAAAACAAACAAGTACAGTAACTGCCAACATTTGCTCACTGTAGCTGCTGCACTAAATAACTGGTGGACCACTAATTCTGTTATTGTTCACTGTATTCTAATTGTATTAAGCATATTGACTGAGTTGGCGTAAAGGTGCCAGGTATGGATAAGTGAATAAGATCTATGCAAAAAATAAAAGAAATTATGAATGAGAGTAAAAAGAGCAGGCTTTTATTGTCAAGTGGAGTTTAAGAACGTAGGTTTGGTTTTCATTTCTAAAAGAAGGGCCAGGATAGAAGAAAACATCTGCTGGGTGCTAAAAGACTACAAGATTATTTTAAAATAATGTGCTAAAATATCCCAATAATGTTAGAAAGCCGTGCAGATGCAGGTTAGCTATATATACCCTGTATATCTATATCCTTTTCTTTATATATATGTTGTGTGTGTGTGTGTGTGTGTGTGTCACAGTTCAGTTCTGAATATCAATCAATCAATTTTATTTACAGTCTTTGACCAAAGTATCTAAAAGATGTACTAGTATTGATGACTTCTGAATATGACTTTTCAAAACACTTTTGTACAGTTCAAGATGTGATTACAATATAAAGTGGGCATTCTTCCGTATCGTAAAACAGTTTTCTTTTTTCTTTTCTTTAAAAAAGGATAATATGATTTCTGGCCTCAGTTAACAGTCTGGTTGCAGTTCTTTGGACCAGCCAAAGGGCGCTGCTTGTTCCGGCGTGGCTTCAAGCGTATGCAGGAAGCTGCATAAGGCACGCCCACATATGATGCGGGCACACTGTATAATTGTCCTCTGGGTGACTGAAATTAGCCTAGATTTTTTTTGGCTGAAGTAGATTCATCCCAGAGGACCTTAATGTGCAGGACGGACAGTATGGAAGAAGGTGTTCCCTCAAGTACTCTGGGCCCAAGCCATGTAGGGCTTTAAAGGTAATCACCAACACCTTGTACCTTGCCCGGAAATTAATTGGCAGCCAGTGAAGGGACTTCAGAACCAGTGTTATATGATCATTCCAAGAAGTACCTGTGATTAATCTGGCTGCCATATTTTGTACCAGCTGGAGTTTCTGAACTTGGCACAACAGTAGCCCCATGTAGAGTGCATCACAGAAGTCCCAACGAGAGGTTACCAGTGCATGTACGACTGTTTCAAGGTCTCCTGGATACTTCTTCTTCAGGTAATAAACTTATTAAACTCTGATTTAACTATATAAGCATGTCTTGCTAGGGGACATTTTCCACTTCCCTTTATGAAACTAGTCCATGTTCAAACCTACCTGGTGATGGATGGATAAAAATGGACATTCACCTCCACTCCTTTCACACAATGGTCAGGATAACTCACTATATAACACATGGATTACAGATGATGTCTGTGATGCAAATCCTCCAGTCCTCCTGCAGGCACCATTTATAAAAATGCTCTTACTGTTTAGCAACAGTATTGGATGTCTAGTAGCAGAACTGGCAAAATTTAAAAAGGCATTTTTCATTTTATTGAACAAGAAATGTCTATTTATTGACAGAGAAGAAAAGGAAAAGCTAATTATTTGCATGGCCTTGGGTGTTCTCAGAGAACATACTGAACTTGTACTGCTAACATTTTGAATGTTTATGATAATACAGTATACTAATGGAGTACATAATTAGACCTTGAGATGAAATAGTAAAATGTGTATTGTCCTCTTCAGTTCAATTATTTCATTAAAAAGGCTGGTGTAGACTTTTATAGCCTAATTATCTTGTACTAATGTATTTATTAAATGCAAGAGAGAAATGCAAATACAGGATACAATTTAATATGTACTGCCAGTTTTTAGATGAAATGTTTCCATCCTCTTTGGCACTATCATTTCATTTATTTATTTTTTTGTTTCATCAGCACATAATAATTTTCCGATCAGTTTCAGATAATTTATGTAAATGCAGCCATAAGGCAATTATGCTGTATCATAACATTTCATTATGTTTCTTTGCATTACTAAAATGGATATTACTCATGGGGAAAACTTGCGGTTTGCTGCAAAACAGAGGGGAGTATATAATATATGAAGTCACATTCAAAATAGTTCACAGATTCTTAAAACAAAATGTTATCCAAACTCTAGCTGGAACACAAATTAAGATAAAACAGCTTTATTTAATGCATACTAAATGTCTTCTTCTCCTACACCCCTTTGGAATGCCTAGTTAATTTTTCTGATGGCATGTTCTCACTTATGATGAATGCTGCTAAGCATTTTAGCCAATTACTTGTTATAGGGTAGATCTACCCTAAATAAACACATTGCACTTAATTGCCTCCCCAACAAACTCTTGTATAAGTTTTAATTAAGTAACTCAAAGCTGTAGGATGTATTGAATAATAAATGAACACACATTCATAAAAAGTAACTGTTAATTGGAAGGTGCATAATGTGGGAAGAAGTGGCAGTGTATGTACTTTCCCTGCTGTATGCTCTTTCTTACACTTTTCTTAATGTGAGCACTTCTGGATGCAGTTTTCCTCATGGTTGATGTATTTCAAGTTAACCAGAAGTTTTCTTCAGGATTAGATAGTTCAAAATTTGATCAACCTGGAAAGATAATAAATAACCCCAAAGGCATAAAAATCTCTGGAAGCTTTCAAGATATCTCAGTGTCTTGTCAAGTAGGGTATTAGGGAAAAAAGGTAGGTAAAGGTTGTGTCAATAGTAGAGAAGAAAGCCATACAATCTGCATTTTGTACTGAGATGTAATGGGGAGCATGTTTCTTCACACTCTCAAATTAGTTTCACTGTATATCCATTTTCTTCAAAACCCCTTTTCAGGCCATATATTAAGAAAATGAAAGCAAGAAATTGGAGGATAGGAGAATCAAAGACTGGGAGGGAAGAACATTCACACTCACACTCTCTCACACACACACACCCTTCAGAACATGAAGAGAACACACCAAAGTTTGCAGTTTGTAACAACCTTCAGAAGGCTTCAGAGTTTGATACCCAACCATGAAATGACGAGACCAGACACGTAAATTGGATGAATAAAGGGCCATTTATTTGACCTATAATCTATTTAAAGCTAAGCACTTGAACTTCAACCTTAGCTTCAAACTCTGAGCAAATTGATTAAAGTGAAAAGCCTGGTGCTGGTCCAGCTGAAGCCTAGACTTGTCAATCCTAGACTTCCTCTTCAACCTTCCCTTTGGGCACAAACACCGAACCCTGAGGTAAATCCAGTGATTCAAATTGCATCCTCAGCCAGTCCTAGGAAGGTCAACATAAGGCACTCTCCTCCAAACTCCCTCGAATTTGTAAGGTTGAGCAAAACCCCCATGTCTACCCCAAAGGCAGGTTCTCTCACAACTCCATGTCACTTGACGTGTCTAAGCTGTTCAAGAACCTAACCTTTCACCATAAAGGGATACCAATGATGCATACCAAACAGTTATTTAACCCCATATGGGCCCACAAACAAGGGACAAGCGTCGGCTTAGTCCCTTTGCCCCACCAGACAATTCAAAATGTCTTTTAACCCATTTTGAGAATCCCGCAAAAAGATCAAATTGGCCTATCATCCTGGTGTGAATATTGCACAGACTTACCTCAAACCGAGAGTTCACCTTTTCAAGCTGAAACGTGTCAAATATCCCAAACTAAGACCATTACTTTTGCCTCTCTCTCTTTTTTATTGAAGTATCCTTTCTGACTATGCTGGCATGTGTAAACACACCGAACTACTAACATGTGAAATTTATTTTAAGACATGTTATACAGTGCGCCTGCGCTCTAGGCCGGCACCCCATATGCGGCTTCCTGCTTACGCAAAAGCTGTGAAGCAGGAGAGTGAATGGCGCATGCACTCGCAGCGCACATGCTCTTCCGTGCCGCAAACACGAGCCCCATTCAATCAAATGGGACTCAAGCTTATGCATTTTTTTGGCTTACGCGGGGGGGGTCCAGAATGTATCCCCTGCATAAGCCAAGGGACCACTGTAACATAGCGCATTAAATATAATATATATGCTGAATATGTACATATCTTCAATTATTTTTGCAAGGTAGTAATTAAAAGAAGTAAACACTCGCTGCCATTCAGATAGTCACCTCCAAAATGGCAAAATGCTGATTTTAGGCACAGTACACATCGCCAGTAAGCGGTGTTCTAGCGCCTATACTAAGGTTAGGGACCTCGTGGCACCTGCATGGTCCCTAACCCTAGTCCATAGTGCGAGTGTTACAATGGGACACCGTCATTATGTAAGCGCCATGTGGCGTCCGCATGGTGCCACGCAGCACTTATGTCACGAGTGAAATTTTAAAAAATTGACAAGAATGCATTTGGTTATATTACTGTATTCAAGTAAGGCTGTGTATTAATAATAAAATAATAAAAGTTTTATTTTTATACCGCCCTTCTTCAAATCAGGGCGGTGTACAGCAGAGTTAACAATACAAAATGGTTACAAACAATTGCAATGTACAAAACCAATGGAAACCTAAACATGTTAAAAACATTACAACCTCATGCCAGCCTA